>NC_136766.1:32640991-32735991 GCF_947034865.1 Barbatula barbatula
ACGCTGCGAGCTTTGAGGAGTTTGACCTGAGAACATCTGTTACTCATGAATGTGATGACAGACACAGTGTCGAGATGTTAAGAGACTCACGTTTGCCATCATTCTGGATGCTGTACATAGAAAAGCATCTCCATCAACAGATACCAACATCAATGACATAAAAACACAAACATGAGGACTCGCAGGTTTTCTGACAACAGTATGAACTTTAGAAAACTCTTATTATTGTAACAGATTGTATTTGAGTGTTCTTATTCTGGAATACTGAGTCCAATCGCATTGTAGTAAGTGTGTGTGTGCAATACTGTTTTCCCCTCGGGGCTCACCGTAGTTGGGGAGTGAGCATGCGCACTCGGAACTAAAGTGTGAGGTTATCACATGTGCGATCTCATAATAAAGAGAAAGAGTTATGTACCAGAAGAAAGCATCCGTTTACTTATTTTATAAACCACAAGTTCCAGGCGAACCCACATAAACGCTCGGTTACATTGGTGGCAGCATGTTTTTCATGTGTTGAGAGAAACCACACAGTCTGTGTTGTTGGGGTGGGACTTCCTGTTGAAGAATCACGCCTCGTTAGAACTCAGCCGGGCTAAGTTACAACTATGGGACATCTCAGTTCCTCTCCTCACTAACAAGGACTTTGTTCCACTTTGCTGCAATGTGTCCCTGGCGACCACAATGACCTTACCGCCCCTCAGTGAGTCAGTTGAGCCAGTTAGGGTATCCTCCCCTTATGTGACTCAGTGGTCTACCGACTTTGATGGCTATTTGGAACCTAATGTGGCAGATTCTTCCAGCTTAGTGGTGGCTCACACAGTAACCACTGTTCACGATGGACTGACAAAAGCTCGGGTCTTGAACCCTACTGGACAGCACATTTCACTGAAAGAAGGTTTGCACCTGGGTGAATTTTATTCTGTGGATGACACTGGCATTCAACTGCTTCATGCTCCCGTTGATGTAGCTGCAACAACTGCATCAGGAGTCGCCCCCCCTATATCATTGCAAGACTCAACTGTTTCAGAAACTGAAAAAGCAGAACTGTCAGCATTGCTGCTGGAATACAAAGATATCTTCAGCTCCTCTGCGCAAAATACAGGCAAATGCAATTTAATTAAACATAACATCAGAACTGGAGAGCAGACCCCTATCAAGCAACGTGCGTATCGGGTATCTCCTGAAAAACGTGCTGAAATAGAAAGACAAGTGGCTAGTCTGCTGGAAGAGGGTGTCATTGAGGAGAGCTGCAGCCCTTGGGCATCGCCAGTGGTCTTGGTGAAAAAGAAATGTGGCGCGTGGCGATTTTGTATCGATTATAGACGCTTGAACAGTGTTACGGTGAAAGATTCTCACCCTCTACCCCGCGTGGACGATACTCTGGATGCATTGTCAGGCGCTGTGTGGTTCAGCACACTGGATTTTTCTAACGGCTACTGGCAGGTGGAAGTCGCCGAAGACGATAGAGAAAAGACGGCATTCACGACGGGACAGGGGCTCTATCAGTGGCGATCCATGCCAATGGGTCTCTCTAATTCCCCTGCGACATTCCAACGTCTGATGGAGCTGGTCCTGAGGGGGCTCCCATGGCACGTCTGCATGGTATATCTCGACGATATCTTGATTTACAGTAAATCATTCAAGGAACACCTGTCTAGCCTAACGGAAGTGTTTTCAAGAATTCAGTCTGCCGGATTGAGACTGAACCCAAAGAAATGCCACCTTGCCAGAGATCATGTTGTTTTTCTGGGCCATGTTATTTCTCGAAAGGGACTGCAGCCCGATCCCCGGAATACAGAGAAGGTTTTAAATTGGCCAGTTCCCCAATCTCCATCAGAGGTCAGGGCCTTTGTGGGACTATGTTCCTATTACAGACGTTTTGTCAGAGACTTCTCTAAGCACGCAGCTCCATTGAACCAACTTGTTGGGAAGAATGTTCCCTTTGTGTGGACTCCTGAATGTGACAAGTCTTTCAACTTCCTGAAAATTTTGTTGTCATCTGAGCCTGTAGTGATACTGCCCGACTTTCATTTGCCGTTCAAAATCTTCACGGATGCATCCAATGTGGCCGTCGGTGCAGTGCTGGCCCAGGATAGGGACGGCATCGAACATGTGGTCGCATATGCCAGCCGGGCATTGAATGGCACACAGAGGCGTTGGTCTACTTTTGATCGGGAGCTGTGGGCCATTGTGTGGGCTGTGAGAGAGTTCCGACACTACATCGGACTTGCTTTTTTCACCATTATCACAGACCACCGACCCCTGTTAGCTCTGCGGCGTATGTCTATTGAAGATGACCCGACAGGGAGAAGAGGGAGATGGATTATGGAGCTTGATCCACTGAATTGGGTCATCGTGCACAAGGAGGGAAATCAGCATAAGAATGCAGACGCTCTTTCACGGCGCCCTGTAACACTCGACTGGAGTGCCGTTGAATCTGGTGGCAAAGCGGTGGTAAAAGTCAATGTGGTGAGTTCAAATCAACAATGTACTTACTTTCCATGTTCCTCTGATAGTGTTGATCCTCCTAAGGGAGTGACTATGCATGCTTGCTCTAGAATCCCTGTCTTTCACCACATCTGACATTAGGGCTTTGCAGCAGACCGATCCTGACATCAGAACAGTGTTGAGATGGGTGGAGCTTTTGCAAAGACCGGCAAGGGGACAGATAAAAGGAGCCTCTCAGTGCTTAAGAAAACTTTGGACTGAGTTCAGTCGTCTCACTATCATTGATGGACTCTTGTGTCGCTCTGTCATCTGTACTCTTACGGGTGAGCCCAGGATCCAAATTGTTGTTCCTTCTGCAATGATTTCTGACCTGCTCTTGCAGTTGCATGGGGCCCCAGCCTCTGCACATTTCTCTGCTGAACGTGTATGGGAGCGGGCAAGAAATATCAGCTACTGGCCTTCTATGTACAGGGACATTAGAACGTGGTGTGAGCAATGCAAGGCATGCCAGACTCGTCGTGGTCCAGTTCCGTCCCATCGAGCACCTATGGGCGGTTCCCAAACTGTGCGGCCATTTGAGAGGGTGGCTATGGACATTTTAGAGCTGCCTACAACCTCCAAAGGTAATCGTTATGTGTTGGTTGTGGAGGACTACTTTACTAAATTTGTCAATTTGTATGCATTGCCGAATCAGACCGCACAGACTGTAGCACACTGCCTGTTTGAGGACTATGTTCTTATTCACGGTGTTCCAGAGACTTTGCATTCAGACCAAGGTCGTCAGTTTGAGGCGCAGGTGATCCAGATCCTTTGTAACTTGATGAAAATCAACAAAACACGTACCACTCCCTACAACCCAAAATCGGATGGTATGGTTGAGCGGTTCAATCGGACACTGATTGATCAGTTGGCTAAGACACTTCTGACCCATGGTGGAGAATGGGATGAGTATGTGAAACATGTTGCATTTGCTTATAACACATCACCCCACTCCAGCACTCATTTCACACCATACTTTTTGACTCATGGTCGGGAGGCACGGGTCCCGGCTGATGTTCTGTTACCTACACATGCTCTGGACTCGCAGATGATGGTATCTCATGCTGACTTTGTTGCTGCATTACTGAAAAAGCTGGACTCTGCCTTTAGCGGGGCACGCATGCATAGCGAGGCAGCTCATGACCGTCAGAAAATGTACCATGACGAAGGAGTGCGTCACCAGCCGTATGCTGTGGGTGCTATGGTGTGGCTGAACAATCCTGTGGAAAGTCGCATGAAACTGGCACCCCATTGGAAGGGACCGTACAAGATTGTGAAAGTAATGGATTCATGTGGTGAATTGGGACTAACGTATCAGATTGTCAATGCTTTGGACTCTGAGGAGCGAGCGCAGATAGTGCATTATAATAGGCTGCGGCCTTATACTTTGCCTGTTCCTTCGCTGCCGCAAAAACAGACTTTTTCTAACGTGCCCACTTCTCTGCCAATGTCCTCCTCCCTGGAGGCTGGAACATCAGACTGACTTGAGTGTGTGTCTCCTCAGAGAGACCTGAGGGTTTCACCTGATGACCTTTGTTCATTAAAGAGGTCAGATACATATGTAGGTAGGACTGGGAGGATGTTAAAACCTCCTGGCCGTTTCAGGGACTTTGTTATGTACTGAGGTTAACGTTATGCTCATTGTGAGTGCTCATTTTCAGGGTTTGTTCTATGTTGAGCACTGTTTGAAATTTTTGTTTTGTTTGTTTCAGTTAAAATAGGAAGAAGAAAAGGTGCCTTATATAATTCTCATGGTGTCATGTTGCACTGCTGTGTTTGGTTCATGTTATAAAATGTGCATTGAGTTGTTATTTGTTTCTATAGGCCATGTATGTTTTTATGCTTTGTTGTTCTGGAATATAAACGAGGACGTTTATTCTGGAGGGGGGGACATATGTAACAGATTGTATTTGAGTGTTCTTATTCTGGAATACTGAGTCCAATCGCATTGTAGTAAGTGTGTGTGTGCAATACTGTTTTCCCCTCGGGGCTCACCGTAGTTGGGGAGTGAGCATGCGCACTCGGAACTAAAGTGTGAGGTTATCACATGTGCGATCTCATAATAAAGAGAAAGAGTTATGTACCAGAAGAAAGCATCCGTTTACTTATTTTATAAACCACAAGTTCCAGGCGAACCCACATAAACGCTCGGTTACATTATATACAGAAGGCAATAAACATCTTTACACGGCAGAACTGAATTTCTGTACCTCACTCTCTTTTCTTCTTTAGCAGAACTATAAGCATCATGAAATGGACCGTAGTGGAAAGATGCAAAAGATTACACCTGAAGAACCTCCTTACAGATGTGTCTCTCAGACTCTCTTTAGTCTGATATATCCTAGTGAACTATTGCTGGTCACAGTTTTTACCTTCAGTATATTTGTATTTGTGTTACACTGTGTCTTCAGTGTAGTGTCACTTTGCTCAAAACTTGGAGAAGTTTTCTCTTGCCTCTTATCAATAAGCTTCTCGAAGTAAAAGTTGATTTAGTTTTTCTATGAAGTTCTTGTGGCTATTTTTCATATTTCTCTGTTTTTGACAACCAAAAGCTGTGCAATGTTGTGGCATTATGGAAGCTGAATATAAGATTAACACAAACTAAACACAAACAACAAACATTTACATTTGCAGCAGCTCCATTCAAGTGAAAATGTGGGAGGAGCTATGACATCACATGTGAGCAAGATCTTTTAGTAAAATTGTGGGAGGAGCTATGACATCACTGGAGAGCGAGATCTTTTAGTGAAAATGAAACTAAACTGATGAACAACAATCTGCTTTATTTCTTCACAAACAAGATATCTGAGACTTTCAAAGACGCTCATGATCACATCTGATACTCACTCACAGGTAACACCATTAAGATATGTGAGAGATTTCTCTGAACAAGTTTGTAATGTGTTTTGCTTCAGTGGGCTGTGTGTCTTACTAGAGCACATTAGACAAAACCAGATGAATACACACGTTTAATGAGTTAAATGAATTAAACTAGTTAGATATGAACTGAAATATTAACAGAATTTTATTCATTGTAAAGATTAGTTTGTGTTGGTATTGTGTCACACGACTGAAGACTTAAAGAAACAGGAAGTGTGTGAACTACAGACAGAATGAAAAACACAATAAACAAGAAGAGAAATACATGTGAACATTAAATGTGTTTATGAATGAAACATACTGAACGTGTGTTTTATGTTCTGAAATATACAATATAGTTTAAGCTTTGAGAAGAGACAGAATCTTAAAATATTTAAAGAGAAGACTTGTGATGGCAGAAACTTTACCAACATCATCAAAACCAAGACAGACCAGGAGAGAGAGTATGGAGGAACATCCACGTAAGTCAACAACACAAAATGAATAAATATGTAAATTATTTAATGTGTAAAATCATATCAATCTATTTACATAAATGTTTAATCTGTCAGTGATGAATGTTGATGATTTCTCAGCTCTGTCATCGTCCAGTGTTTCTCTGACGGAGGAGCTTCAGTGTTCTGTGTGTCTGGAGGTGTTCAGTGATCCAGTCAGCACTCCATGTGGACACAACTTCTGCAGGAGCTGTCTGAAACAGTACTGGGACAACAGTCACATCTACTTGTGTCCAATGTGTAAAGAAACATTCAGTAAAAGACCAGACCTCAAGATCAACACAACACTCAGACAGGTTGTGCTGCACTACAACGAAAAGATCAGTGTGAGAAGATCTGAAGTTCTCTGTGACATCTGTGATGAGAGAAAGCTGAAAGCCCTGAAGTCCTGCCTGATGTGTCAGAACTCTTACTGTGAAACTCATCTGGAGCCTCATCATAGAGTCCCAAACTTAAAGAAACACAAACTGATGGATCCTGTGGAGAATATAAAGGACTATATATGTCAGAAACATGAGAGACCTCTGGAGTTCTTCTGTAGAGATGATCAGACATGTGTGTGTGTGTTTTGTACTGATGGAGACCACAAGACTCACAACACTGTTCCTCTAGAGGAGATGAGTGAAGAGAAGAAGGTTTGAGTCAATAACAACATTAAAACATGATTTAATAACCTGTTTACCTGTGATCAAATGTGTCTGTGTGTTGCTGTCTGCCTATAGACTCAACTGAAGAAGACACAGACAGACGTTCAGCAGATGATCCAGGAGAGAATCAAGAAGATTCAAGACATCAAACACTCAGCACAACTCAGAAAAGTAAGTTGAAGAGAAGAAGTGTTTGTCTTATAAATAAAGATGATGAATGAAAACATGATTGTTTCAGAGAAGCACAGATGAGGAGAAAGCAGCTAGTGTTGAGGTCTTCAGCGCTCTGATCAGATCCATTGAGAGATGTCAGACTGAGCTGCTGGAGATGATGGACGAGCAGCAGAAAGCAGCAGAGAAACAGGATGAAGATCTCATGAAAGATCTGGAGCAGGAGATCACTGAGCTGAAGTGGAGAGACAGTGAGCTGGAGCAGCTCTCACACACTGACCATCATCTCCACCTCCTACAGGTCAGTCTCTCTCTCTCTCTCTCTCTCTCTCTCTCTCTCTCTCTCTCTGTCTCTCTCTGTCTCTCTCTCTCTCCTCATGCTGAGGGATTTCTTCTCTCTTCTGCTGTAGGTTGACTCATCCCTGTATAGACCTCCACACACCAAGAACTGGTCTGAGATCAGTATGAAGACTGATGTCAGTGTGGAGTCTCTGAGGAGAGCTCTGACTCAACTGCAGGAGACTCTAGATGACAAACTCACCCAAACCGGTACGTGAAAATTAGTTGATCAAATACCCACATAATGAAATATGAACATCTGCTATAAAAAAGAATATAAAACTATCATTTTGGAATTGTAAGGTTCTGTGTGCATCCTGATCAATTTTGAGGAATTGAGCTTATGCTAAGTTTTTGTGGACAATTTGACTTTGTAGATAATACCTTGATATATATATAACAGGGGTGTAACGGAACATGTATTCATACTGAACAGTCACCAGCTGTCACTGGGAAAATTCAGATGAAGTCATCATTCCTTTGCCCTACTCCCTTCGAAGGGATAAAATGTATTGTTTATTTGCATTGATTGATTACTATTAAGAATACAATTTTAACTAATTCTGTACTTTCAGTGAACTTCATTATATCACCAAACTATTGTCCAATATTCTTCTTTATCAAGATCTTATTTTTCACATCAATCATATCAATAAATCTAATTAATCTTTAAAAAAAAATTCTAAATTCTTGGTAATTGTGTAGTTCTGCAGGAAACAGCATTTAGTGGTTATTTATTAATATTTAATAAGTAATAAGTAACTAATTGTTCCTTTAAACATCAGCTTGTGTTACTTACTGTAACGGTCACCTACTGGAGTGCCCTTGAGAACCACCAGAGGGCACTCCAGTATTATTAGTCACATCAGACTATTACCACTCACTCACCGAACTCCATTTCCCATCTTGCCTTTCACCTGGGACTGATTGCGCACACACCTGCATGTCATTCACATACACACATATAAACCACTTCCACACACCCATTCAGTGTGATGTCTTGATTTGTTCCGGCTGTCATTTCTGAGCGTTATTTGTATTTGGTACTTGACCTTGGACTGTTTCCCGTCGCTGACCAGAAGTGCCTGATCTGATCTGATCTGATCTGATCTGATCTGATCTGACCTGACCTGGATTGCTCATTGGACTCTGGTTCTTGCTGCCTGCCTCGACCCTTTGCTTGTCTACCTGGTTTGTCTCTGCCTTTCGTGTATTGCCCTGTTCGCTGAAGTTTACCCTACCTGTCTTGACCACTCTTAAATAAAGCTGCAAAAGGATTCTGGACTCTGCCTGGTAACAACAGAAGACTTCGCCACCCCAAGATCTTGCAGCGATACCTACCATTGGCCCAGTCCTCCTTCTCTTCCGCCTCAGCCAAGGCAACTGCCCGATAGAGAAATATGTTGAGGCTCTGCCATGGGGTGGACTTAAACGAGGCGGTCTTAAAGGACATGTTCCGCTATGGGCTTGAGGACATGTTAGAGTACCTCATGCCTGACACACTCCTCAATGGACTTTAAGTCGATATATTGACCTCGCCCTTCGGATAAGGGGCTCGTCCTTTACTGTGGGCTTGGTGGATGAGGGGTCCCACAATCTCACAGCATCCCTTCAGCCAGAGCCAGAGCTTCGCGTCAGTCCTGCCGAGCCAGAGCCAGAGCTTCACGCCAGTCCTGCCGAGCCAGAGCCAGAGCTTCACGCCAGTCCTGCCGAGCCAGAGCTTCACGCCAGTCCTGCCGAGCCAGAGCCAGAGCTTCGCGTCAGTCCTGCCGAGCCAGAGCCAGAGCTTCGCGTCAGTCCTGCCGAGCCAGAGCCAGAGCTTCGCGCCAGTCCTGCCGAGCCAGAGCCAGAGCTTCGCGTCAGTCCTGCCGAGCCAGAGCCAGAGCTTCGCGTCAGTCCTGCCGAGCCAGAGCCAGAGCTTCGCGTCAGTCCTGCCGAGCCAGAGCCAGAGCTTCGCGTCAGTCCTGCCGAGCCAGAGCCAGAGCTTCGCGTCAGTCCTGCCGAGCCAGAGCCAGAGCTTCGCGTCAGTCCTGCCGAGCCAGAGCCAGAGCTTCGCGTCAGTCCTGCCGAGCCAGAGCCAGAGCTTCGCGTCAGTCCTGCCGAGCCAGAGCCAGAGCTTCGCGTCAGTCCTGCCGAGCCAGAGCCAGAGCTTCGCGTCAGTCCTGCCGAGCCAGAGCCAGAGCTTCGCGTCAGTCCTGCCGAGCCAGAGCCAGAGCCAGAGCTTCGCGTCAGTCCTGCCGAGCCAGAGCCAGAGCTTCGCGTCAGTCCTGCCGAGCCAGAGCCAGAGCCAGAGCTTCGCGTCAGTCCTGCCGAGCCAGAGCCAGAGCTTCGCGTCAGTCCTGCCGAGCCAGAGCCAGAGCTTCGCGTCAGTCCTGCCGAGCCAGAGCCAGAGCTTCGCGTCAGTCCTGCCGAGCCAGAGCCAGAGCCAGAGCTTCGCGTCAGTCCTGCCGAGCCAGAGCCAGAGCTTCGCGTCAGTCCTGCCAAGCCAGAGCCAGAGCCAGAGCTTCGCGTCAGTCCTGCCGAGCCAGAGCCAGAGCCAGAGCTTCGCGTCAGTCCTGCCGAGCCAGAGCCAGAGCCAGAGCTTCGCGTCAGTCCTGCCGAGCCAGAGCCAGAGCTTCGCGTCAGTCCTGCCAAGCCAGAGCCAGAGCTTCGCGTCAGTCCTGCCGAGCCAGAGCCAGAGCTTCGCGTCAGTCCTGCCGAGCCAGAGACAGAGCTTCGCGTCAGTCCTGCCGAGCCAGAGCCTCTGCCTTTCGTGTATTACCCTGTTCGCTGGTGTTTACCCTGCCTGTCATGACCACTCTTAAATAAAGCTGCAAATGGATTCCGTTGACTCTGCCTCGTCACAACACTTACTGATTAGTTACTCTTTTTTCCATTTTAGTTATTAGTAATGACTAGTGTTATTGCAGCACTAACTATTTGTTCTGCATTAGTTCCTCCGTAATTGCCTGTTAAGTATGAAACAGTATTATTAAGTGTTACAGAATTATGTTATTAACTCAATTCTGACAAAAAATGTTATAACACGATAGAAGAAATGATTCCAAGGCAGTGATAATGCTGTACTTACCCTTGTAATCTTTGGTTTAGAAATGGTTGTAAAAAAATGGTTGTAAGATAAACTCTTGATGATGTTTTATTGTTATTTGTGTTGACAGTGTTGAGGAGGATGCAGCAGTTTGCAGGTACAATGTGTGATCTTCACTGTTCTCAATAATACTTTACACACACACATACTCACCTCTACAATTATAGACACATCGACATCTTTATATTGATTCATATTCACTGATCTCTCTCAGTGGATGTGACTCTGGATCCTGATACAGCTCATCCATATCTCATCCTGTCTGAAGATGGAAAACAAGTGAGAGATGGAGATATTAGATATGAACTCCCAGATAATCCAGAGAGATTTGATCAGTGTGTCAATGTTCTGGGTAAAGAGGGATTCTCTTCAGGGAGATTTTATTTTGAGGTTCTGGTGAAGGGAAAAACTGAATGGGATTTAGGAGTGGTCAGAGAATCTGTTATTAGGAAAGGGGAGATCACAGCAACTCCTCATAATGGACACTGGATTGTAGTTCTGAGAGATTGTATTAATTATCAGGCATGTACTGGTCCCTCTGTCTTTCTGTCTCTGAGAGTGAGTCCACAGAAGGTGGGGGTGTTTGTGGATTATGAGGAGGGTCTGGTCTGTTTTTATGATGTGGAGAACAGATCTCATATCTACTCTTTCACTGGTCAAACTTTCACTGAGAAACTCTTTCCATGCTTCAGTCCATGTCCTAATGATGACGGTGAAAATTCTGCCCCACTGATCATCTCACCTGTTCATTACAACAAATAAATGTACACACATGATATACAATATTTGGAACTAAATCCTGGTGGAGTTAGAATAGCGCACTGTTCCCTCATTATGTTCTACATGGTGAATGAAGCATATCTAAAAGGCTAATCACAACTAAAATGAATTTATCAGGAGTTGAAGAATTTACGTTACTAAAAAGTAGCCTTTCCATGCCATTCATACTAGAATGATTTGAAACAATCTTTCAGATTAAAACATGATTCATTATAAAATGCTCTAAACATTCAGGGCTGCGTCCCCCAATAATGTTGTCTCTTAGGGTGCTACGAAGACTCTAAATGTATATCCTAACTACAGGTATCTACGTGTGTTTCCCGAACACAAACCTTAGGAGGTTACTTTCCTACGTGCCACGTTAACAGGTGCTGTCCACGGCGGTTGTGTTGAATTAATGGATATCGATCGCTCATCAATCTCTTATTCGCTCTATACAGAGTGTTTTATGCGAGATAGCAGCATTCTTTTTTTAAATAAGCACTTTAGAAATAGTTGCATGTATTAGGACTCTGGAAATAAACCAAATTACAAACTAAATCCAACCATGGATTGGGCAATCTCATGCCCAAATGTCTCAACACGCTACACTATCTGGCAGTATTGTCATTTATATCAAAGCTTCTCAAACTTTGGGTCATAAGGAGGGTCACACAAAGCCTCTTGCTGTTGCGGTGCATTAAAGTTTATTCCAGCAACTAACAATTACACTTGTATAGTTCACAAGTTTGTTGTGCTTGCTCACCGGATGCTCAAATGGCGTGTATATAAATATACACATATACATATATATATAAATATATTTTTATATTGCAATTCAATTTTTTTATTCATGTCAAGAAAAATAAAAAATACTTAAAGTGAGCGAATGTGTGTTTTTACCCTACATTTTCTCATTTAAAAGTGTGCCATGAGATACCTTTCTGTCACGAATGTGGAGGGAACAAGGACAGAGGACCCGAGCACAGACAGCGGGTAAGGGGTTAACAAGGATTTTAATCAATACAAAATAAAAACCCACGAGGGGGAAAACAACTGAACAGCAAGGGTAAGAACAGGAAGGGTATGCAGGAACATAGACACTAGACATAACTACTAACTAAACTGGACTTGCGTGACAAGGGTAACATTACACAGACAGAAGACATTAAATAAGGGAACAAATCAAGAGGGGAACAGGTGCAGGGCATGAAATCACTACTGAGGAGACAAGAGGGTGGGAAGAGAGACAAGACCAGAGAGAGTGTATGGCATGCATAAGGGCCATAAATGCCTCTCTCCACATTAAACATGAGGTTCTGCCATGATCCTGCCACTAAACCAAGAGAAACATGACATGATGCGGCAGAATCATGACACCTTTCATTGTACCTGTGACCTTAGACCTTATGGTTTAAGATCTGTCACAAACCTATATAGTAAACAGTAAACTGACTGACAGCTAAACATAATTTATTAGGCTAATGCTGCATTTTCGTTACAGTAAAAGTGTCCATTTATTTACCTGCTTTTGGTGTACGCAGGTCTTTAAATGCGACGTGTCTTTGGTGGGGAAGCTGTGTATGTTTACCTGTGTACTGAGTACATGTGTATGTGCAGAACTCGATACGGAGAGCTGAGAAGAAATGTAAACGCACGACCATGTAGAGACAGAAATTAAACGCTATCGTGTAAATATTATAAATAACTTCATTCTAGTTAATTTGTTAATTTAGTTCTATAGGAAAGGTAACCTTAAATTACTTCTCTTGTGATCTGGCAATATATCGAAAATAAAATTAACTTGACCTTCTAGGGGGCGGGGGGTGCAGTTGGAGGGGCGGCGCCCCACTGGGGTAATCGTAGGGGAAACACAGGTCTGTGAAACGATTAAGATGCCAAATGGAAGTATTTCGGTTTGTATAATCCTATAAAATATTGAGACAATATCTATGATCGTGTATTCAACTGGATTATACATCGGTAGCTCACAGGATGTAAATTTAATCCTGTGAGATTGGAACACTGTAAAATTGTATTATGTATTTAGAATTTTATTTTTGCACAAATTCCATTCATTTGTCATTTCTGTAATATTTTTTCGTCAAAGGCACTTTCATGCACTCAAGCATAAGTTTATTATAAACATTTGTCTTTTTACAAATAATTAATTTAAATAGGCCAAAAATATTTTTAAGCCATGTCTTTACAAAAAACACAGGTGAAAATCGTACACCAAAAAATTAATTAACGTATTATCCTTTACAAAACTGAAAACAGCACATGTTCCATAAAAATGTGTATAAAAATGTACTGTAAGTAACTGCACGGGTGTCTAGCATCCATCAATAGTCTGGAAACTATGCAGTGTAGAACTTTTAAGATCACTTCCGTTCGTGAGAGTCTTCACCCCTGACTGCGACAGACTGACCAGAGCTGTACAGTAAGAAGTCTTATTGCGTATCTGTGTTATCCATGTGCAGGTTCATTCAATACAATCCGGTATCATGTTTTCATGATGTACAGACATCCAGCATGAAGGATTTCATTTCACCCACACAGGATCAATCACATTTGCATTAATATAAACAGATCACCTGCGATCTGCTTTAAAGTAAAGTCACTGTTGTGTGTCAAATGTTCTTCACACAAATATTCTCAGGGGTCTTTATGGTGGGCTTTTCTTCTCCTGTAAGGTGTGTGAAAAGTACAGCTGCTGAGCTCTGTGTACTGCGCCTGAATAAAGAAGATTTATTCAAGACATTAAAAGGCTTTCATTGAAATGCACGTTCGTTTGAATGTTTTCATCAGGCTTATCACAATGAATCGGGTCATGTGACTTTAACAAAGCGGCCGGCCACGAAGAGGGGGCCGGTTACGCCAGGTTACGTTTACTTTGTCAGGTTACGTCACCCCCGCGAGAATCGAAGCACATTATGGGTATTAAGTGTAAGTAAATGTACTTATTTTATACCGTAAAGAAGATAGTAATAGGTACAGTCTTGCTGTACCGCTCTGTATACTTTCAGTTCACTGCTCAATGCATCGATACCTCCAAAATGGCGCCTCGGTGACATCACACACAACAAACCCACGTGTCTGACAGAGTTATGTTACTTGAACTTGAAAATGATGTACCTCAAATGATATTGATTTCAATGATGAAAACATTCAAGACAGATCTTGATTTTAGTATATAAATCTCATATTAATAATTTTAAATATTCTGCGCTTATTACCATTTGGACATCTGACGGCACTCTGGAGAGAAAGTCCACCACCTCATTGTTATCAATGGCGTATGGACTGCGCAGTTTCTTTGTGAATTTATGCATACCTGAAAAAAAAGATAACACCGGGTATTGAACATCCTCTCTTCACACTCGCAGACTCTTTTAAAATAAACTGCAATTGTTTTTTTACAAATAATTTAGAAAATATATTTGATATATATTTTTTGATCTTGCACCTGGCTATGCTTTGGATGTGCGTATCTTAACGTTTTCGTGGCTAAAGATGAATAAGCCTTTTAATTTGCTCTAAGGTACAATATGATACAGTATTGGATGTCTTACCCCATAATAAAACAATGTAGCGTACTGGAATAAAATATGTGATGATGGTGGCAATGATGAGAACCAGGAAGGCCAGATTAGACAAGAATGGCACGGACCAGTTGAATGTACTGAGGAGGAAAGACAAAGACTCTCATTTTTCTCATTTATTAGATAATGTCCTAAATGCATTCATTCTTATGAAAACTTCAAACCAGTTTACTTGGTTTACTAACCCTTTCTGAATATCAACGCATTACCGTGGATACCAAGTTTCATTAATAAAACAATAGTAATTTAAAGTCATTGTGAAATATATCCGGAGTGAAAAGATGAACATAACACGCACTTCTTTATTCTTTCACCAAAGCACGCAATCTCCTCCAACAGGTTCTGGACCGCGATGACAATCTCCTGAACCATGTAAATTTTCTCCATTAACCCTTTCCTTTCAGACTCCTACAGCAGCGGAAAGAAAAAGAAAAGACAAAATCTACACTTGTTTTCTAAGATGAATGAAATTGTTGACTTCTTTAACAAGTACGATCTTGGAAAGGATAGAAAAAAGCTTGTTTTACCTTCTCATCTTCATCTTCCTCTTCATACATCTCCATGGTGTCCTGCCAACAAAACGCCTGATTGAGTATCAAGTTTACAGATACCAGATACCAATATGTCTGAAGAACACTCATTGCAAATGGGGATTTTGTTCCAAAAGTTGATAATGTAAGTCTCTGCTGAGGGTAGTTCGCTCACCAGGTCCCTGCTGACTCTCTCCGAGGCGATCTGAAGATAGTTCCACGCGATGAGTAAAACCAAGAACAGAGGCAACATGAAGAACTCCCAATACCACACTGTAAGAATAAAGACCTGTGGGAGACAACATTTAGACTCAATGAAGAGTTAAAGATCATATCATCAGATGCATCAGAACTTTTGGTTATAATAGTACATTTTCATTGAGATGGTGGAAAATTTTGAATACGAAATTATATATTTTAACAATAAGTTGACCTGAGGTGAAATATACTGTAAAATGTTTAGTTAATAATAAAACACAAAATTACACTGGGCATTGAGTTTATCTGTATGATACTTAATGCAGCATTTGTCTCAAATTCATATTTAATCTAAAATCTAAATCTTACTTAAACAGGAACAGCAGAATCTTTAGTCGTCTTTAAGAATCGGCAAAAGACACATCTGTTTTGTTAACACCCGACACAATAATACTACATTTTTGTCTCTTCCTTACTATTCTCTTCCTTATTATTATTAAAAAAGAATGGGCTATATGTATATGTGTGTTGTGTCTATAGCAGTGGTTCTCAAACGGGGGCACTAAGATGGATCAGGGGGGGGCATTTTATGATCATTTTTGTGCAATCGAACGTCAGAAAAATAAGACCACCAACCAAAATAATTGATGTTCCAGCATTGGAAAAAATATGTTTTTGGTTTCATTAAAATTCTATGTTTAAGATCATAAGTTATTTAGGAATGAAGCGATACACCCTACACAAAGGAGGGCTTACAACGAAAAAGTTTAAAAACCACTGTTCAGTTATTGTCTATGTTTTTTTATAGCTTTGTGCACTTATAGCATTTTTTTATAGCACTTATGCTCTGCTGCCCTTTTGTTGCGCGGATTGCTTCCGTTTATATGCCTCATTTGTAAGTAGGTTGGTTAAAAACGTCTACTTAATGACTAAATGTAAATGTGAACATACAAAACTCAAAAACAGACACAAAAAACAAAAAATTTGAACTTGTTTGTGGTGAGGAAGGCGCGACGAGAGCCGCAAGGCAGGGCCGGTGGCGTGATTGATAGAAGGAATCAGCTGTGCGCGCACCGGTCCCACATATCTTACGGATGAGATCGGGAGCATAAAAGGATGACCGGCAGGACTGTTGACGAGAGTGGTCCGGGCCCGGACATGTGTAAAGTTTGTGTTTATGGTTTATGTCCGGGCCCGGTTCCAACTTTCACTCACGCCACCGACCCCGCCTCACGTCCCGCCTTCCTCACCGCTGTGTTTTTGCCGCAGCTTTGACTCTGAAATGAACATAAAGCACTATTGTTTGATACGTCTTAAGATGGAGAATGTATTGTAGAAAGATTTGTCTCACCAGAAATGCTATGATACTCCTTTGAACACTTTCCCACTGAAAACAACTTTTGATGAACTGGTTCACGCGGCACACGGCTCGATAGAGGTTCCTCACGCGAATAACATTCCTGGCAAGAACCTGTTGATATCACATTTACATGAAGTCTTTAAGCTGACGCTTTTATCTAAAGCGAATTACACATGAGAATTGACAAACATCGCAGCAGTAAAGAATAAAAAACACATTTAACAGGACACATGCCCTTGCATAGTAGCATACTGTACTATAGTACACTACACAATATGAACACAATTGAACTTCATACCTTCTTGGAAAACTTGGCATTGTCCTCAATGAACTTTTGATCTCTAGGTGTGAACGTCCTGATGCTTGCTTTGACCTAAACAATGGGTTATAGAACCAAAATATAAAAGATGATGAAATAGCGTATCAAATGATTATCTTAGATAAACTATATTGATATAGATGTGTCTGTTGTGCTTAGTCCAGACTCACAGAATTATAGATAACTTCAAGCTCCAGTAATATGGTTCCTTTGGATAGTCCTCCCAAATTCTCTTTTCTCAGAGGACAAGCCACCTGCTGGCCATTATGTACCTGTTGCATTTACATTTACATTTATTCATTTGGCAGACGCTTTTATCCAAAGCGACTTACAAGTAGTTTTTATACAGTGACACATTACTGCAGAGCAATCAGGGGTAAGGTGCCTTGCTCAAGGGCCCTTCAGTCATGACCTGCTGGCACTGAGATTTGAACCGGCAACCTTCTGATCACAAGCCCAACGCTCTAACCATTAGGCCACAGCTGACCCCGGTATGTTGCGGTATAAAGATTCTTTTTTATATTAATTGGATTATCGCACCCAAGAAACTTCATCATTGCTCTTTGCGGTAAAACAAATGTAAATGTTCTACACTTGCCGAGAGTAAAGGAATGGCCACCTTCCCCAAGAAATCCGGAGCTTTGTCTCCATCCTCATCAAACACAGTTATTTCCAGAACTTCATGAATGTCCTTCACTGGACTGCTCGGGAAACAATCAGAACAAAGATGAGCATATTTACTGTAATGTCGACAATATAAATGTACAGTATAAACAGTTATACAGATACTAACAAAGTGAAGACTTTATTCCACTCTGGGTTGAGGGTTTTGTAGATGGTGTGAGTCTGCAGTCTGTTGTTTCCCAATTCCAGGACACAAAACGGATCGCTTTTTCCTGATGACACACGGAACACCAGACATCATTGACAACCTTCATTTGCAATTACATTTCACGAATGAAGGGACAGTTCACTCAAACATAAGAATTCTTTCATCATTTACTATCCCCTATCTGCAGAACACAAAAGAAGATATTTTGAAGAACGTTGGTACTACACCGACCCAGACTGACTTTCACTGTATGGACAGGAAACCCCTGAGACATTTCTCAAAATGTTTCAGAGAGGAAACATTAACATACGCATGTTATAAAGAACATTAGGGTGAATAAATGATGACAGTTTTTAGTTTTGGGTGAACTTTCTCTTTAAAACTTTACATAAAATTAGCCAATCACCGTTTAGATCAGCAGCCATGAGGTCACAGGCCTTGATCACTTTGACCTGAAGGAAGCCAACATCTCTCTTGTCCTTAAAGCAGTTCCTTAAACTCTGATGAGATGAAGAAAGAAAGAAAAAAATGCCTTTGTAAAGAAGTAAGCTGCATCTGATGGTTTTGACAAAACTCATTGATGATGAGGCAGCCACTGAAAAGTTGACCTTTTCAAGATGGCGGACCTGCATTCTAAATAACACATTGAGTGATGTACACATACGTATTTGAAATGCATGTTTTCTCTCTCGTGAGGTTCCTCCAGTGGTGGAGCGACGAGGTCTGTGATGGAAACACCAGAGCAGGGTTTGGGCGTCACAAGAAACACAACTTTCCCTCGACACGAATCCAGCTCTGGTGTGAACAGCGTGGACTCATTCAACGGCAACCCAGACAAGAGGACCTCACACCTGAAATGTGTTACATAACTTCATTCATAAATCTACCGACAACATTACTTATGACAGAAGTGTTAACAGTGCAAAGGTCATGCTTTCGATTTCCAGAGAACTAGCATGCTGATAAAATGAATTGTTTAAATGCAGTATTAAATGCGTTAGTCAAGTCAGTCAAATGCTAAAATGTGCAGAAAATTAGTTAAAAAGTAAACAATATGTTAAAAAGTACAAATATGCAGCTTCTGTTATGTTAAACATATATTGTAATTATATAAACATGTATTGCCTTAAAGGAGTCATATGACACGGCTAAAACTAATATTATTGTTTGTTTTAGATGGAATGCAACGTGTATACGCAGTTTAAGTTTCAAAAGCACTGTATGTTCCACATACCGTGCATGTTTGTATCTCCTCTTTGCTCCGCCTCTCTGAAACGCGCAGAATTTTTACAAAGCTCATCGCTCTGAAAAGCGAGGTGTGTTATGATTGGCCAGTTAAATAGTGCGTTGTTATTGGTCGAATACTGCAAGCGTGTGACGGAAATGTAACGCCTCTTACCATATTTGGAACATCAGGTTCCAAAGCAATTGTACTGACAGGTACCCCATATACATTTGGGCGGTCTTAGTCAAACCATACCACAAACTGACGTAGATTTGTGGGGGTGTGGTTACACGAGGTGTTTCAGGCAGGTCTGGGTGAGCATTCGCTCATTTATTAGATAGAACAAATCTTACTTTCCGACACTATAATTTTTGAAATTTTACGTGTCTAATACATGCATGGGCGACTTATAACACACCAAAGACACAGAAAAACACATACTCGCGCCATATGACCCTTTGAAATTTAAAATGTAACTTTTTAAATGTTTAAAGCTACAGCAACTCACCACTGCTCACAATGTAACATATTAAGTTGAATCTGATGTACTTACACATTTTAAGGGATAGTTCACCCAAAAAATTTTATTCTGTCATAAAGTACTCACTCTCTATTTGTTCCAAACCTGTATTCATATATTTTCTTTGGTAGCAAGCAAACACAAGCAAAGATATTTGGAAGAATGCTTGTAACCAAACAGTTCTCGGACCCCATTGACTACCATAGTAGGAAAAACTACAATGGTAGTCAAAAGTGACCCAGAACTGTTTGCCAAATATTCTACGTTCTACCTTCTTCTTCAACAGAACAAAAAAATTGTCATTTTTCCTACTATGGTTGTCAATGAGGTCCAAGGACTGTTTGGTTACAAGCCTTCGTCCAAATATCTTTCTCTGTGATCATCAGAACTAAGTTATGTAGACAGATTTGGAACAACTCCGATTGATGACAGATGATGACAGAATTTAAATTTTTGGGTGAACTGTCCCCTTTAGACACAAAAGAACTTTGGATTGTAAAACATAACATATACATTTCATCTGTGAAGTCATTCACAAAACCTCAGACTCACTGTCCGTAACATTCCTCGTATTTCCGTCCCCCTTTTCCCATTACTTCGATCTCCAGAAGGTTTGATCCGTCTGGGAACTGGCTGAAGTCGAACTTCTCTCTCCACTGTGGTTTCACCTTCTTAATTTGACTCTATGAGAGTGGAAGCATAAAAAGCATTCATATTCTGTTTAAACAGAACAAACTTTTGATCACCATTCATGGTCCTCCATACCTTGCTTTTATATTTCTGATCCCCCAGTTTAAAGCGTACAAACACGTCGGCCTGTCCGTCCACTGGAAAGTCCCGGCCCTCCACGAGAGTGATAGTGAAGACTCCGGTCCACAGCTGGCTTTTCTTCATGGAATCCGCGAGACGTCTTTGGTTTTCTGGTGTACTTCCCTGATAAACAACACACATATTGAGAAGCAGCATTAGACACCGGTGGCTCGGGATAACAAAATGCAGATGACAAAAGGCAGCTCATACATCAAATTTAGGCGAGAAAGAAAAAGGCTTGATTCAGAGGTGATCAAAAAATGCGAAAATATTTGGGAAATCGATTTCAAGTTAACAATCAGAAGATTTGTAAGAGATTAGGAACATATGTGCTATTCTAAAACAAATCCTCACCGTAAAACTCCTTTTTTTCTTCTGGACCCGCCTCTTCTCAATAAAAGTTTTTTTAAGACATATGCAGCAAAACAGCAGTTAGTAGAGTAAGCAGCATTTGCCGTGCAAAAAAGAAAGACTACAATTCAGTTCAATTCGTACATGTTTTTTGTTCATGCTGTCTCGCACGGATAAACAGATGTCCATGACTATCACTCCCATATCGTCCTCCAAGCTGTTGGGGTCGTCCAACGCCAACACCATTTCACTGGTCCTGTTTCAACAGTCCAGACAAAAACAATATGAGAAACTAAACTTAAGGTTCAACTCTAAGAAAATATCATTCGACTTACTTTTCAAGTTCAAGTTCACTGAGGACAACAGAACTGGAGCCCATGAAATCATCCGTGGTCAGGTCTCGGTCGTAAACCTGAATGATTGATGGATGAATGAGTGTTTCTTGAACTCATAGTATATATTTATATATATTAATACATCTTTTTGTGTTATGTGTTACATAGGGGACATTCTCACGAAACCGCAATACTACATGATACGCCCAACTCATTTTGACAAGTTGATCATGTCAAGGATAAGAAGACAACACGTTTAACATTATAAAGAAGTCAGAATGCATGAAACACCATTGCACGACCACTTTAAGATATATCCAAATAGTAAGCCTTGGGTGAGTTGCTTGTTAGCAAGAAAAAATCAGGGAGGATTTGGATGAAGTGAACAATGTTCAGAAGCAGATTAGACTTGAAATCAAAAGGGCAAAAATAAATTATAAGGATAAAGTTGAGTTTAAATTAAGAACCAATTCTATGGGCTCAGTATGGGATAGTTGAAAATGAATGACGGGTCTGAATAATGGACGTTGCATTGACCTTACTGGATTTTTTGTCGCCATTCAATACGATCCAACCAGGCTTGGTGGTTAGAAAGCCTAGATTGGATTTTGGTGTGGATGCCAGTATGGCCGCTTGGATATTTGACTTCCTTAGAAATAGGTCCAGGGGTTAAGGATCAACAACAGACTGTTTAGTCCTATTATTACATCTATGGGCTTCCCCCAGGGATGCGTACTTTCTCCTCTCCCATCCATCTTTTACACCGACGAGTGTTGTAGTCAGTTTGAAAATCGGCACATTTGAAGTTTCTTGATGATACAGTCATACAGCCCTACAAGGGCAAAGTGCAGTAACTACACAAACACTGAAACTGAGATAAATGCCTTCAAAGTTCTCACACCAGGCAGTCATTGCAGCAGGTTACTGCAATTCTGACACTCTTGTTTCCCTGAAACGAGACAAAATTGAACCAGGAGACACACAGAACAGATGTTACAAAGCCCATTTCAAACCTTATCTTAATTTCGACCAAATGTGTTGTTACTGCACTTTGCCCTTGTAGGGCAGGATAGTAAAGCTTGTTAGTCATAAAGGAAGGGGACAACGGGGCTATTATTGAATCTTGTTCAGGATGCAGGGCTACTTTTGAATGCGTAGAAACTAAGGACACGTGTATCGATTTCCGTCGAATCAGACTGTAGTTATAGATAATCATCCAATAGAGTTGGTTGAAAGTTACACATATCTAGGCGCAATGCTGATAAAGCGTGTTAAATAGGCCAACAGAGGCTTTATTGTCTTCAGAAGCTGGCCGAGTTAAATATCAACAGGACATTGTTGACTGTTTTAAAAAGCAAATATTGACTCGATTTTAACTTTTAATTCGTATGTTGGTTTAAGTCGTGAATAACTGTAGTAAAGTTCTGGGTTTGAAAATCACGGTGCCGTCTGACTTGTACAACAGGCAGGTGCTCAAGAAAGCGAATGATGTCGGAGCCGATGGCCTTGTGGTTAGTGCTCCGACATATGGGGCTGTTGCGCTCCGGGCAACAGCAAAAACGCCCCAAACTAAATCTTTAAAAAAACAAGAAAGCGAATGACATTATATTGGAGAGCCCTCATCCTCCATATTGCATTTCAGACCCTTCCTTCTGGATTTTTGTATAGGAGTCCATATAGCCAAGACCAACAGATTCAAACTCTCATTTATACCTTGTGCCATAAGCTTGATCGACGCAAATATGAAAATGTAGTTTTTATTCATGTGTTTTTGTTATATTTATTCTTTGTGAGTTTACTATGTATTTAGTGTGTGTTGACTCCATGCTTCAGAAAACATTGCCGCTGAGGGGGACAATAAAAAGGTTTTACACGAGAAACAAAATGTATGTGTTTTGGCTGTTAGTTTATTTGGAAAACAGCGTTTTAGGGGACTGAAAACACAACTTTTGAAAACGGTTCTCATAATGCAACTTTTTGAAAACGCAGCCGTTTGTCTTTCCATGTAAACAACAAGGTGGAACGTTCTGACAACGATGACGTCACGAGTGAACAAAACAATATGGCGGCTTCCCGACTATGAATACTTCATACGTTTTCCCAGCAAAATGTGGATTTGCTGCACCAATAAGACCAGCGGAGACACACAATTTACATTCGCCAAACTTCAAACACACATATACGCCGACCAACGGTATTAAAAAGCACTTTTGACACTGTTTTCCTGCATCCATGTAAATGCAGACCGTTTTGATAAAGCTGTCATGTGTACGTGAAACTTTTCGAAAACGCAAAGGAAAACCTTTTCAGTTTTTCATCATGTAAACGTGGCCTGAAATAAAAGATGCTAGGGTTAATGAGAAACCAAGATTTCGTGAGAATCACCCGTAGAGGACTCAGAGTAAATCTGTACCTTAATGAAGAGTTTCTGGTCTAGCTTGCGGACCGGGAAAGAGAAGGATTCATTCCAGACCGGATTCAGATTCTTATACACCACTTTACTTTTGTAAAAGGTTTTCCCATCCACTTTGAATTTCACATACGGATCGCTGGTGCCTGAAATGAGACAGCTTTTTAGTGACCTCTGCAAATGTACTTTAATGTAAATGATGTGATCCTTATTTTTTCATATGGCAAAAATAAATAAAACATTTATTGACGTCTGCAGTTGCTGTTTTGTAAAAACAATCAAATGGGTTTGTGGCATAGCAATGTGCCAAGAGCCATTCTGTTGTCCAATGAGATCATGAGTATACAACAAACCATGTAACAGGAAATTAAATCTTTGGTTTACTAAAGTCAGCGAGTTTCCTGAACATACCAACTTAAGCAATACCAGATTTGAATGCAATAAAAATCTGAGTTTTGGCGGTCTCAGACATCTCAGAAATCTCCACTTCATTGATAACCCTTCTGTGAACTGCATATACTTGCAAACAGGTGCATGCACAATCAAATCCGTTCCATTGAGGCACCGCAGACCTGCAGTAAACTCAGTTTAGTCGAGCTTGTGTGGGTTTAGCCTCCGATGAGGATGTGGTTGACACCTCAGAGCAAGATTAATGCATGACAGCAAACCAGCATATTTCCTGACTCAAAGTTTTCAACAACTGCCCCAGTTAATATTTGAACTGCCCCTGAAATGCTTCAAATTCCCCTGACGGAGAAATATTTCAACTGCCCAAACCTGTCTATTTGGCACCGATTAATAAAAAGAACGTTTGCACCAGTGGGGGGCAGCATTTAGTTTTACTTCAGAGTTGTGTTCTTAATGGTTCTTCATATGAAGAATTTGGTTCCAAAATGAGATAACTTTAACATTCAAAAATCATGTTTTTTATTATGTTATCGTGTTTTATTGTGTTAGTTAGCTGTATTTGTTTTGTTACAGTAGCTTAAATCAAAACAAACCAACTGCAGTTTGATTGATATTAATTGGAATGCACAATAAAAAACATGGAACCAAACTCTTCATATTTAGCTGAACTTTTTAAAAACTATTTTAAGGACACACATTCCTATGAAATTGACACGAAACAGGTCTGAAACCTAAACAACTGACCGCAAATTACAGTAAAAAATACACAGAATGATAAACAGGAAGGGAGTTTGTGCAATGGGACTTGTATTGATGACAAACTACAGACACCTATCCAAGTTCCCATCTGTCTGCTGATCTCCCGTCTGTTTTCACACGTTTCAGATGAGCTGTTAAAGGGTAGTGAGTGATCTGAGGAGTATAGGTGTGCCCCGTCTCAAAACGGGTGTGACCTCAGACAGGTTTCAATGTGCTGTGAGGAATGTTGGCTAAACTATGAAGACAATGTTACTGCAGATATAAAGCTAAACAATTACAAATCAAACTCCAACATGTATTGTTCGGGCTGGGAACACTGGATGGCTAGTGTCATGCTGATCATTTAAAATGTCGATTGCGTCATTTCGATGAAGTTTCGTTCTATTAACTCCTAACAAAAGATAAAACGTATTTTCATACAGTATATGCGCCCCTTCTATGACTATGAATGGGAAGGAAATGAAACGTCCTATAGAAGAAAGTTCCGCCTTCCGGTAAAAAGACGCAATCATTAGGGGTGTGATGAGACATTTATCCCATGAGACGTGATTCTCAAAATCCTTAATGATGAAATATAAATGTCTTCTATTCACCATAAAACACAAAATGCAAAAAACGTTGTCATTATAAAATCGACTTAATGAAACAAATTAAATTTCTATTTAAACTCAACTGACAGGTAGTAATTGCACGAAACATATGGTTTGTTTTGTTAACAGGAGCAGCTTTGTTTGTTTTCTCCATATGATTGTGCATAGTGCTCATGTTAGCAGAGGTGGTGATCATATCACTATGTCGATCCTCCTTCCTCCACTGACTGAACCCTCAAAGCCTTCGGAGAAACACTTAAAACTACATAAACACATCATGTTTACATTGCACATATGTAAGAGACAGATGATCCGTCTTTGAAGAGGTTTGCCTGTGAATGCTTTTAAAATAACGTAATAACGTATGCAATTGCTATACTGTACTTGTGGTACAGTCCGCTGTTGTTCAGCTGAATGCTCCGTAAACGCTCGTGCTGCAGACACGTCTAGTGCGTGTTTACATAAAAAAACTATGGGAAAGTAGCGCTGCGGGATGGAAAATCACACTGTCGAATGTGGGTCACTGCAGCTCACAGTATGTGCAGTTATTAGCGTGCTCTGTACAATAATGAAAGCACATCACATCTGAACAAAATGTGCACAAATTCTCCCAATCCCAAATATATTTTGAGGTCACACAGGTTCAATTTAAGGAGCAAATGCGATTAAAATGCTCGCGATTTCGAGGCCAAAACTCCCATCATGCCGACTGTGTGAGGATATTGTGTTCTCACGTGACCACGAGATCTTGTCCCTACCAAGCTGATCATTCTCTAAGACGGGGCTCTTGCCAACCTGTTTAGCTGAAGCTACCCCAAACAAAGTGCTTTTACTGCAACTTAAACATAGCACACCAAATGTATTGTACAGTTGATGTCTAACTCTTAACTGAAAATATGTTATTTATTTGTTATTTTGCCAGCGATTTGAGAAATACCCGTATTGCCTCATTCATGTAGATAGGACTGTGGTCTTGCTATGACTGAAATAGCTACCCGGAGGTGTTGCAAACGTCACAGAGTGGCACGACTTCCATAAATGCACTTTGCTAATAACTTAACTAAAAATGTAATAGTAAAATGGACATTCTGCGTTACTATGTTGTCAAAAAGGGCCGTCCCAAGCTTCCTTATATCGATTCTGGTATTCTTGTGTCTAGACTTGGGTTTGACATGAAGCTCAACAATGCATGCATTTATTGATTTCATTTTATTCAATAAATACACGTTGATTCCAAAGTCAGATAAATATTTGTGATCTCAGGATTTAGCCGAAAGAATAATGTTTCCCATTTTTGTCATAATCGAGCAGCACCATAACTTAAAACACTCGTGTCATTGGCTGAGCGATGCAGAGCTCTCAAATGCAACTCCTTCAGTGTGAACAGGAAAGTCTTCAAACATTTACATCACCATACACACACAGATGCTTTACCACAAGATTGACAGCCGTACATTAAAGTTATACACGAGTTTATCCATTCCTCTGGGAGTCACACTACAAAACCTGAAATTTTACTAAAAGGAAGGATATGACACCTTTATCTGTATGTTTATCATGCAAATACACCTTAACAAACAGTCGCAGGAGGTGTGTTGCGTTTCAGGGTGTGGTTTGGCTATACACACAAATCGACACCTACCGCATCGGTCTCTTATGACCAGCCCACGTCCCTCCTTCAGGCATATAGTGAGCAGGTACGATCTCTCACGCTCTTTCTGATTCTCACCCGCTCCATGCGTCTCTGGCCTCATGTCCAGAATCTGCAAATAAAATATATATTTTTTTAACCATGGAGTCCTAAAAATGCTTATAACCTATAGTATATATAATTATATATATATTTTCTTTACAAATAGTCTGTAATATTAATGTAAAAAAAAATCGAGGACATTCTAGGCTGTTTGCTCATATTTGCCACGCACTCAATAGGACATCCACTCGCATGACGTTCAAACAAGAGTAAACCTTGAGCTTTCAATGCCAGCTGAAGACAAGAACACTGACATGCCCAGTATGATCCGTTTCATGGACATTTAAAAAAACAAATTAGACGTCCTTTAGTACTCTTTACAGTATATTGAGAAAAACAACACGGACACAATGTACATTATTGTTCTCGCTGTCATGCATGAAGGACGTTTCCGAACCATTTCTGATCAACTGTGTCTTCTGTTCTCCAAAACAAATAAACGAACAAACATAACAAACGATCAATTGGATGTCATCAGAAACAGTTATTCGCAAACTAGAGGTGTGAATCATTTCCTCATTTTTCCTCACTTTGTCACGGTAACTTTTAATACTAGAGCATATTGCTGAGAACAGCCGGCTTTATTAAAAATTCCTTAGCTGCGGGGAAGAGAAATCTTCATAAAGTCATATTACAAACAACAACGAGGAATTCAGCAGTATTTTAAAGTACTTAACAAAGCAAAAGCAGTCCTGGTTTTACGTTACTTCACCTTTGGTGGGGCAAATAGGCCCTGTATAAAGAACACAGCACCTGCGAAACCCGTAAAAAGGCTTTTAAGATGCTGTATAATTTGTTTTGAGAAGGGCACAGTGTAGGGTTTCTCTTCCTTACGCAAACCTAAAGTTAATCTTTCTAGATTTAGCGATTAAGGGTTCAAGGGCTTACAAACCCACTAAAACACCTTGAAAACACAACAGTTCACTCACCCAAAAACATACGGTACCCATCACATAGTGTCCACTAAGTAGCGCCCATATGAAACATTGTCAATGTAACAACAACGCTAAAATAAAAGAAAAGGATCACCGACGCAACAGAAAGTAGTCAAGCATGCGGTAGCGTCCATCCTCATCTGACCACGGGATCTATAACAGTCTGCTTAAATGTTGTGTGATCACAGTACCGTAAAGGTATCAAAACACTTCCCGGACGATCATTTGCATTTTAAGCAAATAGAGAAGCGCCAGCATGCTCTCATGATGGATTACCACATTGTCTGGCTTGGAAATGTTACAGCAAGTTCCCTTCAGTAATGACACTGATGTTCAGAGGAACTGCATTACACAATAGAGGTAAGTAAACAATAAAGAAGATCTATTATATTTGCTAACCTTTGATTTGAATTACAATATAGCTAGGCTGATAATCCATTAGGGCCACTAATTTATAGGTTTTACTATAGTAAAAGTGTAGTAGCCATGCTATTTTGGCCGACAATATGTATTACTTCAAAATATATTGGTTAAACTACGGTTACTGTAGTAAAACAATGGTTCACCTTCACAAGGGGTGCCAAAGTTGGAAAAAGTCCAGACCTGCGTTCGTATCGTTGAATGAGACTTAAACATTGAATATATATATCTGTTAATTGAAATTAAATGAAATATTGACTGAAATGTTACTATTTTCAACAACAATAATAATAATAATAATGTTTAAAAGTAGACATACATTATATAGAAATCAAATAAATGATATATATATATATATATATATATATATATATATATATATATATATATATATATATATATAAATGATATCATTATATTGCAACAAAACTAGACTAAAATACACATAAATAAAAAATATTGCTAAATCCTAAATGGCAATATTAATATGAAATATTACTAATTCAACTAATAATAATTATAACAACAGCACATCACATTTGATATTATTAAAACTGCAATGCATGAATAAATAAACTCTAAAATAGCACTAGTTTAGATGGATCAAGCTAAACACTTGTTATCCAACAGTGCTTGTAAGATGCAGAAATAACTTCTCACCTGAGAATGTACTACAACTCCTTCATACTATAGTGTTTTTGAACCTGTCTATAGTTAATAACCATTAACTACAGTTTACTAAAATCATTTAATACGAGGAAGTATTGTTCACCCTTTCAAGATCTCAAGAAAATGTTCGTCTAACACAATGTGAAGAGTAAGCTGCAATAAAAAGTGTTGCTATTAAAAACTTCCTTCCTCCGACATGATTCATTCAACCGATATATCAACGTTACCACTTACCTCAGTCACACTCTCTGGTGAAGGAACTTGCGTGTCTCCTAGTTTTAGCATCTGCTCCATGTTTTCCGAAGCCTCAAAGAAATCCTGCTCCTCGTGTGCGCCGTCTGACTCCTGCGTCGGCCAGACCTTGGAATCCACCAGCATGTTCAGCGAATCAGCAATCCCGGTGACGGCCCCTCTTCTCTGCACGTTCATGTTGGGAGGGGTGGGTGGGCTGCAGACAGAAGAAGGCCGGATATTAGCCGGCTGCTGGTGGGAGTGGCCCAATAGGGAGGATGTCCGATGATGGGAGTGGCTTATGGGGGAGGACATTCTCATCCGCTGGTCCAGCGGATGCTCCTCCCTCACCTCTGGCTTTTTGGGGTGTTTGATACTGCCGACCCGTGAAGATCGAAGGAGTTTGGCTTTGTGGCACAGGCTGCCAATCACAGACCTTTTGTCCTCCATGACAGCGTCGTAAGAGTTTACTTGAACTTCCCTAGTTGGCCGTACAGGCCTCTCTCTCCCACACTAGAGCTTCAAGACCTGCAGGGAGGATAAGGGAGCAAACGAAACTGTCAAAAACTGGCCTAAAGTTAACATCGTAGATCATATACATCTGGGTGACATGTGTGCGAGGATATTGAGAAAGAATGTCACTTGACTTTTTCTGGCAAGGCTAAACCAGCTGGAGACCAGCATGGACCTATAAGCAATGTTTCAAAACACAGCTACCATCCTACGCTGGATCAGTGAAGTCTAAGAGAAGCGGTCTGAGAATCATGTGTGCACAGGTTCTGCAAGCCAAGTGAACAACGTGGTAGGTGGAGCCTGCAATGCACATGACTTCATGTCTTTCCTTTCACTTGTAGAAAATCACACATTGTCATTGACACGTCATGGAACACGTCTTCACTTGTTAGCTTGAATGATGTACACCGTACTCAGTTGAACTCAAACAATGATTTTATTTCATTTGATTAAAATGCCACCACATTTTGAGTATTCATGCGAAACTGAAAAGGTTCTCATGCATCAAGAAACGTGCAAAAGACTCTGTATAGTCATATAGTCCCTTATGCGGTCTTCAGGGTCAGCTTTTTATATAAAACACAGAGAGAGAGAGAGAGAGAGAGAGAGAGAGAGAGAGAGAGAGAGAGACAGAGACAGAGACAGAGACAGAGACAGAGAGAGAGAGAGAGAGAGAGAGAGAGAGAGAGAGAGAGAGAGAGAGAGACACACAGTTTAGATTAAATTTGTAGAATTAAATGAAAAACAGATGATTGAAATAAATGATAAACTCTAAAGTCTGCAAATTTTGTATTTGTTCAGGTTGGATTCCAGTCATAATGCTACATTATTGAAAAAATATGTCACTACAAAAAATGTAGTTTTTTTTAAATGTGATGAATAATATGAATTCTATCCATAATATGAATCCAAATGAAAAAACTAGAAAATATCTCTTTTAAGGTGACCACAACAATGAGAAAAACACACACGGAGAGAAAGGAGCGAGGTGGACTGTACAACAAGAAGAAAAGCGTGTTGAATTATAGAGAAAGACAGTTTGTTCGACGTGTCATCACCACTGTATCATGACAGAGGGAAAACGTTTTTTGCACGTGTTATGCGCTTCACGTCACAGTTTGATGACAAACTTCTTCTGCAGGTTTACTGGTGTTTGATAAACGACGAATTTGTGTATTACTGCCACCAACTGGTATGCCGGACAATCTTCTTGCATGTGTCGTACAGTCTGTCATAAAATACAGGTGAGATCACAGAGTGTGACATGACTTTAACTGCGATCATGTTCCTATAGTGTGACAAGCAACGATCTTAGATAACTATATCAAATCCGCCTCTAATAGAACATAGCTTCTGGTAAAAATATTTTTAAAACGGCATTTTTCAAAAGATGGGGCAGAAATCCTACGCTAAACCATGTCAAATGAGCTATGTTATCCCCTTTAATGACAGTTAAAATTGCGGGTCTTTTAAAAAGCGAATTATACACAATAAGCTGTTTTTGTATATATTTTGTTATTTATTTATATAAAAAGTATAATAAATCCTCCAAATACTACATAAATGTGGAGTTAAAACATGAATAAACAGAGTTAGATTACATTTGCTGAAAAAAGCAATTGTTTTGTTACAAAATGATATTTTGTTTGCCGGGGTCTCTGAGTGTACCCCCCGAACGAAGACCGCATAAGGGTTAAACAAATATGTTTGTAATAACACGTGATGTGGCGTACACTAATAACATTTTAACAAAATCAAGCTCAAATAGAGTCACGATCCACATCTGTACATGTAAAAAACATCTGCTTTGTAAATACATCTGCTAAACGTCTTAGAAAGGAAGTTTTACATCCATTCTTATTCGTAAACATCTTACAGACATCTTCTAGATGTTTATATGATGCCTGACAGGAAACGTCTCGGAGATGTATTGCAAATGAGCAAAAGATACAAATAAATACGTCTTGTAAATGCAGACATCAAATAGACATCTCCCCGATGTTTTGTGTGCTATACGGGGAGATTTTTGACAGGCATAAATAAATAATAGACATAAATAAGAAACAGAAATATAATAAAAACAAAATACACAAAACAGAGTTACTGTCTGCCTGTCTTGAGATTCTGTATAACTGTGTTTTGTTGAAGGCTCACAGCAACATGCTATAAAACGACACTTTACAACAAATTGCATTAAACATTTAGAGGCCAAACATCTGCTGGGGTTAAGTTGTATTGATTTCCTTTCAGCTGTTCTGAAGGTGTAATTTACTGCAGACACTTGTCTGTTCTTAAAACAGACCAAAAACTACTGCTTCGAGAAAAATTGACACTAAACAGAGTGATTCAAGTCCCATGATGTCCCTCTGGGATGATGTATTCAAATTAAATATTCATTTGTTTTAAACAGGCCCAACAAGTTAAACGCCTAAACCCTTGAACAGCAGCACACAAGCTCAGCTCATGTCTTTGTGTTGTGACATACTGTAATGTGACCTCGCAGCTATTTACTGCTAATGGACTGAGGACACATGATTCATTATTTGCGTTTTAATTACGTCGCTCATATTTATTGTTATGGATTTGAACACAACCCCTTAACCAAGTGCAGGTGGATTCTTTAGACCTGGGCCAATGAGTAACCAACCAGCCACCGGCCTGATCATCCAACCAGCTTGTTTTCGCATGCAAGCAACATTCACATTTGCTTTAAATCATTCACTTATGTCACATGTAAAACTTGTTTTGTGTGAAACTTCCTTGATTTTATCGCGAGAGAGAGTTGAAGTTTTAAAGTACATGAGTAGGTTTGTGAGTTTGATCACCTAATAAATAGCATTAGCAGGGGTGATCCACCAAAACAGAGGAAATAAATCTGACAAAATAAATCTAATCCTTTAAACCGCACTGTCAAAATAAGCCTGTGTGTGTGATGAACTAGCGCAACAACAATAATAATAATAATAATATTTTATTAATAGATTCTCACGTTTTTTAAATTGTAAATAATTGTATTATATAAATCATTTATAATATTGTCATTATGGTTGTTTTGGTATGATGAGTAAATATTCTCTATGATAATATTTCTATATTTGATCATGTAAATAATGTAAACAAACAACGTACACTTATGATTATTTCTGTGAAGTTTAAGCGTTATAAATGTTGTTTATACAGCGACTGCAGGACAGATCTTTGTATCGATGTCACTCTGCAACACTGCAAATCTTTCGGCATGCTGCACTCATTCACTTGACCTGGACATCATCTCCCTCTGCAGTCGGACCCATTATCTGGGGCTGGACTAAAGCCAGCACACCATTCTGTGAGAGGAAATGGCTGAGTAAATGTCACAGTTGGGTTTCATGCGAAACCACAGGCTACTTAATATACAAGACCACCTTTAAAACAGAATCATTTCAAAGATCTCAAAAATAGAAGAATGAGTTTTCATTCAGCGCGAACTGCTTTACTCTCTGTCATACATGTTATGAAACTTTGAGGAACTTTAAAAAGAAAATCAGATCGCTATTTTAAACTCAAATTTGGCAGCGCAATTTTACAGTTTTTCTCGATTGTTTACACACAAATATTGGTACTTGAGACACAATGACCACAACATGTAACTCATTCACCAACCCCCTGAACCAATTCTGCTAAACTACAAGCACAATTCCTGCTTTACACTCACATTGCAGATCTAAAACACACTTTTTTCAAAACACTACACACAATTCTCTGCATTTGGCACAATTTTCAGGCAGAAAAATCTCTTGTTTTCACAAGGAACACACTGCCATTCAAATATCCACACTGACTCATCACATGTGTAAACACCTGTCACAAATGTGTAAACCCCTTCTCCAAGCTATGGAAGACGCATGTGGAGATATAGCAGCTGATGCTTTTCATGGCTGGACTGAAAAACATTGCTTGTGATGTGGATGAGTTGCTGTGGCCAGACCCAAACCCAAGAGAAGATGCAGCATCGTTTTTTTACTGTAACTGTATACAGTAAATTCTTCTGTTGTTTTGTATGTAGACCACTGTATGTGCCACTTTGCGTTGGTTGGGATGTACACTGCACATATATATATAAAATATATTTGTTATCGTGTATTTGTGTGTTCTTACTATAAAATCTATTTTTTATATATATATACAAAAAATATTTTACAACACACTTATATATTTATTGTCTGTAGTAAGTGTAACACTGAACCAAATAAAGAGCAAAGTCATTATGATGAATGGAGAAGTGTTTTACATTCATCATAGTGTTTTATAAAGAGCACATCAGTGTTCAACTGGTTCTTATAAATGTTTATTCATATGATGGTTTGTGTTTGTCATTTGAAAACAAAATACCATTTTGAGAAGAAAGAACATTGTTTTGAATGTAAAGTTTCATTTTGCAGGAGAAGTGAGGGGTTTTGCCAATTGTGTTTGTGTTTTTGGATTTGTGTGTAGAGTTCTGAGAATATGAGCCATGCTTTCAGAAAATGTGTGTAAACAATTGAGAAAAACTGTAATATAACACAATCTAAGTTACATATGCCAATAAAACAGCTGACCACACAATAGCCAGGCGCACATCAACCAAATGAGGCGTTTGATACAAACACTTTCTAAAACTGTGTGTAATCATTAACTGTAGTGTAAATAAGACCGGCTGTAAAGTTAAGCTAATAGTTAAGGTGGAGCTGTGCAAACACCATACATATCCCTTCAATAATGTTCCAAACACACATGCACATGAGCCTTTATGTGTTCAGACATTATTCAACAAATTTCACACATTTTCACAGTCAGACACCGTCTCATCTGTACCTTACGGCAGTGGTTCTCAAACTGGGGGGACCCAAGGTGGATCGTTTTCTATGGCATTTTATGAAATATAGAAATTGATCACAAATTGTATGCAATCAAACATCAGAAAAATAAGACCGACAAACAAAATAATAGATGTTCCAGCATTGTATATCTGAATATGTTTTTCGTTCAATTACATTCTAAGTTTAAGATTATAAATTGTTATTCGGGGGGGCCTTGCAACAAACAAGAACCACCGCATCTATCTATCTATCTATCTATCTATCTATCTATCTATCTATCTATCTATCTATCTATCTATCTATCTATCTATCTATCTATCTATCTATCTATCTATCTATCTATCTATCTATCTATCTATCTATCTATCTATCTCTCTATCTCTCTCTCTATCTCTCTCTCTCTCTCTATCTCTCTTTATCTCTCTTTATCTCTATCTATCTATCTATCTATCTATCTATCTATCTATCTATCTATCTATCTATCTATCTATCTATCTATCTATCTATCTATCTATCTATCTATATATATATCTTTCTACCGACCTACCTAATCTACCTATCCATCCACCCACCCACCCACCCACCCATCTATATCTATCTATCTATCTATCTATCTATCTATCTATCTATCTATCTATCTATCTATCTATCTATCTATCTATCTATCTATCTATCTATCTATCTATCTATCTATCTATCTATCTATCGACTGACCTACCTACCTAATCTACCTATCCATCCATTCATCCATTCATCCATCCACCCAGCCATACAACCACCCACCCAAACACCCACCCACCAACATACCCATCCATCCATCCATCCATCCACCCAGCCATACAACCACCCACCCAAACACCCATCCACCAACATACCCATCCATCCATCCATCCATCCATCCATCCACCCAGCCATACAACCACCCACCCAAACACCCATCCACCAACATACCCATCCATCCATCCATCCATCCATTCGTTCATTCGTTCATTCGTTCATCCGTTCATTCGTTCATTCAGCCACCCATCCATCCATCCATCCATCCATCCATTCATTCATTCATTCATTCATTCATTCATTCATCCGTTCATTCGTTCATTCATTCATTCAGCCATCCAGCCATCCATCCATCCATTTAATTTTGACCAATTAATTTCCTTGATTTTCCATGACCTTCCATGGCTTGGGAACCCCGTTCATTTGTTTGAGATAAGAAGGCAACGTACAAAAGAAAAATAAACTCATTAGAGTAAAGCTAAAGACACATTTCAGCATATTTCTTTCCTGACTCAGGTCCCTCCTGACAGCTGTCAAACTAAACACACACAGTCCCTCCCAGGGCACAATGCACTGACAGCCCCATTCGCTTTCACAAAGGGAGAAATATGACCGTCTACGAAAAAACGAACAAAATGTCATTATTCCACACGCACACGCGCATTATAATAACCTGTCTGACATAATATCGCATGTCATGGAAACACTGTGAATAGTTATGGAAAGTGATCAAAATGAGCTCGTGTAACGTTACTTGCGGGACAGTGCCAACATATAAATATAATATCCCTGGCTTTCAATCATTTGACCATATTCAGTTATTTGAATAAACAACATTGTAAGAAGTGTTACCTGACGTCCAGCGTATAAACCATGTTCAGAGAGTTCGGCGATCACGCACAGGACCTGAGAGAAAACATCTCATCTGTACACAGCAGCGCTGCTGGTAACTTCCTTCTCGAGTAGCGCGAGCACAGTAAAACACCTCTCTGATCAGAAATAAAGCACGAGCGAGATGAGCCAATCAAACGCATTCCTGTTATACTGTGGGCGGGGTTTAAGTGGCCCAAAGCGCAGGAAAGTGTTTCTAATTGGTTAAGTAGGCTACGATGGGTTTCTGTTTTACCTGTTCTCCCTTTATAATAGTCTTTTATTAAAAAACATATTTATTTTTTGTGCTTTCATTACTAATATACAGTCGTTAATTATTATCCAAAATGTACCCTTAGAACTGCCGGAACGGCGGAGAGCCGGTGGGTCACGTGATACCTGTAACTGTTCTCAACGCCAGGTAAGATGCACTAGTAATAGTTGTTTGTGATAACATTACAATGTCGGCGCTTTTATACGAATATTAATATTTACACGAAATTCAGGCAGCAGTATTTTGAATCAACCTATAGTATTCATTATAGATTTGATTAAGTTAACATAAACTTTCAGGTGTAATTCTCAACTTTGGAGCCACCAGGCGCCCCCTGGTGCAAGAAAGCGTTCACAGCTTCTATATAAATAGCCAGTGATAGTAGTTGTATAATACTGTCAGAAGCTCACTCTTTGACCCACATGAAACAAGGTTTCTGTAATCGGTCAAGTCATGTGGATGATAGAGCAATTCAACCATTCACGTTTTCTCATTCAAGTGGTCAGTTCAGATGAACTGAGATATGCTGTGAATGACTCTTTGCAGGTTGACTTTCTGATAAGCATGCATGCCTTGTGTCACAAATAATAATAAGAAAATGATCGGCACATGGTCTCTAGTAAGAACTGAATTAAATTTGTTCAACACTTTCAGTAGCCTATTCTCGGACAGCAAGCCCACTGAGTGCCCACCAACTTTATATACACTGATTCACTGCACGTTGTTTTCACACCAGATGTCACTAAAACAATCAAACATTCTGTTTCAAAGCATTCATTGAAAACGAAATAATATTGGAGAAAGAAATATGACGTAACAGAGTTGCATAACTGAAAAATATAGATCACGATTTGCATAAATATTCAATATAATTATAATTATAGTTCATAAGTATATACCTACTGTCATATTTTCATAGAACATTCCTACTTCAAAATATTTTTATAGTCCATGCCCACTGTATAATATTCTCTCATATTGTATTCTGTATTTATTCTAACTGTATATCCTGCACTTGCTAACTGCACTTCTGGTTAGACCTAAACTACATTTCGTTATGCTGTACTTGTATGTGTAATGACAATAAAGTTGAATCTAATCTAATCTAATATAATTATGCAAATCCCTAAAAATCTGAAATAGATCAATATTAAACCAATATTCAATTAATCCTAAAAATGTTTGACTGACGCAAGTGGGTCAATAATAAACATCTCACAGAATTGAATAAACCTGCATTATGTAAAATCAAAAGAATCCCTTTGACTGAATGTAAAATCAAAATGCAATGCAAACCTTTATAGTAATATGTAGCGGTGTGAGACATGAGGAAATGGGGTCAACAGTGTTTCTGTGGTTAGAAAGAAAACACTTCCTTAATTCAGTCGACATCAAAGAATGCACATCCTGTTTACTACTCCTTAAAATTCTCCCACAGAGGTAAATGACCCAGATAATAATTGTACATTTAAAAAAAAACATGTAGCCTAGTACGACTCCAATGCAGCCGAATAAGTGACATGCACAGAGGTGAGTAGTGTGATGTTTATTGCCATTTCAAATGCTGTATAAGCAATAAAGGAATCTCAGCATTTTGATTTTGTGAATTTGAAAATGAGGTTAGAAATCTACGGCTTGTATTGGCATCTTTAAAAAAGCATTTTGAAAGGCATGTTGTAAGATCTTGAGGCCGAGGTGAAGAACATCTGCAAAACAAACCATGACATTAGCAAAACATCTAGTACAGGCAAACTTCAACAGCAAATATTGAAAACGCTACATTTTCTCTTGATGGTCACATAACAATACAGTATAAATACATTGTACTGTACAAATTTACCTATGGTACAAATACTGTTCCATTACAATATTACTAATACATTCGGCCTGAATAAAGAATATAAAAGACACTATAAAATACATTTAATTATGCTTCATATATTTTAAATGCTTGTGTTATCAGAAGTCCTAAAGCCACTTTACAATATTTACATTGTATAGAGTTCATCAAACAACAAATTCACAACTTAACTGTGATACATACTAAGAAGAAATGTTTATAGTCTCTTACATGGAGATTGTGGGTTTATAACTAAAAAAGAAATGAAAATCATCCCTTAAATCTGTAACTTTTGGTTCAAAATAAACAAAATCACACATTGAGCATTCAAAAATTCAGCAAAAAAAAAATCACACAATGGTTAAGGTGTGCGAATTTGTTGGAAATGTCGGTTTGACATCATTTGATTTCAATCCATATAAGGATAAGTAACCTGCAATTCTATGTTTCAAACAGAGATGGCGATAGAGAGGCAAAGGGTATGGATTCCAGCTATAACTAAAATGTAAAATTTGGCTTTCTTAATGCACGTTCCTGGTCTAAATGTGTACAATTAACCTGTGTTCTTTATTCCAAAGAAAATTTTATTAAGTATCCAATAGTGTTTGTTTAGGTATTTTTTGATTCAGAAATACATCACATAATAAAGATAAAATAGATTAGAAAACATCATCATGTGTTTCTTACAAAATAGTAATAGTACATTTAAACTGAGGTATTCCCAAGTTAAAGAAGAGATGTTGAGATTTTAGCGAAATCTACTGGTGAGCTTGCGAATAGTGAAGCTGACACAAAAGTGGAAACGCAATGACATCTTAACTCTATGTCGAAGGAGAAAACGTATATTTGCCAAACGCGCTCTGTAGAGCAGTTTGTCCGTTTAGGGCTACTGTAGAAACAACATGGCGAATTCCATGTAAGGGGACCCGCTGTGTATGAAGATTAAAAACATAATAACTTCATTATGTTAGGACTTTATAAGCCTCTGAAGACATTGTTATGTACTATATTACATTTTTGTCAATAGATACTCCAAAAAATGACACACAGCACCTTTAATTTACAGCTAATAAAACCAATCTAGTATCCACAAACTTTAGGGGAACAACATGTGTCATTTGCGGGACTCCTTTGAAGTTCGCCAGTTGATTGAATAGCAGATATACTATACCTGAAGTTCTCCTGAAAGTTACCCGTAAGTAACCATGCCATACATTTTCTATTTTAACCATATATGTGCCAACAGCGTTTAGTTCTTATAAAACTTAATCACAAGGGCATCAACTCAAACCCACACTGAGAAACAGTGAGTGTCAGTCAATAATAACAATGTGGCTCTGATAAAGGAATCACAAGATAAAATGATACATATGGCATGTAAATTATGCAACAAGCTTAAGTTACAGACACTTAATAATTTAGTTTGTTTACCCTGTTACCAGTATACAATTACAAGACCCCTCTTAATATTTCCTCTTCACAGAAACCTCAGTTTCACATTATTTGCTGCACAACGCAGGATACAACAGCAGTGCCCATATCTGCAACACATGTTGACAAAAACTTTTAGTTACTCCGAAGCAGTCGTGGCCTTAAGTCACCCAGCTGTCAGTTCGCATGCGTTTGAATGATGGGTCATCCTGGTCTTCCGTTCCTGGCGATGATATACTCCCATGTCTCTGGGTCGCAGTAACTGGGAGAGAGTCAATCCGCTGGTCCTCACGGTCGCTACCCTCGTATGAACTGCCAGAGGAGCTGAAGCTGTCGGCAGGAGAACGTCCTAAATCCTGTCTGGAGTCGGGAAGAGGCACGATGTGGATGTTGGGGTACAGCGAGTGGGCACGTTCTCTGGGTGGAGAGGTTGGCTCTGATTTGATGCTGATGGAGTTTGAATCGGAGGGTTGTGGATGCGTGGGTCTGGACATTAAAAGGATTTGCATCAATGTAAAAAATTTAATGTCTACCCCTTGCTAGTCTTTACTCATTTGTTTAATTTTTAATTCCTCTTCTTTAAAGAAAGAGTTTTCCGAAAAATTCACATCCAGGATGGCATGACTGCCCATACTCAGATTACGACATATACTACACTTTGCCAAAATAACTCAGGATAACAATAGTATCGCAATATCTATGAAAATGTTCATGGTTGTGTCGATGGCTAAGTGACATTGCTTATCTCACCTTTGTGTTCTGAACCCTGGTTGACCAGGCTGACAATGTTCCCATGACGACCCTGGACCTGATGTGATACTCTCTGGTGAACTGAAGTCATGTAAAGTACTTGGTTCTGCACTGTTCAGGGCAAAATCTAGAAGAAATGAAACAGTCGTGGTTTGAGGTCAATGATAAGGTGTTGAGCGTATCTGACAGGATCTGGGATGTGGGTTATAGACCTGTGTCATACGATGAGATCATGGCTGAGTAAACAAGGCCCTGGGGATGCAGGCTTGGGGTTGCCACGGAAACCACTGGTGTGCTGAGCGATTGGCTGGATTGGGGGCTGTTTACTCTCTGAGGTTTAATAAACAAAGAGAGTGGTGAGAAAACAGATTGATTTGTCTAGAAAATAAAAGTAAGAGTAAAAAGTTACTGTGCAGTTTTCAAAGTTAGTGAGCAAATAAAATGAGTATGAGAATAATTTTGTATTTTGTTATATAATGCATTTGTGTTTAAATATTCTGTATTATATATATATATATTTCAGTTTAGTTTCAGTAGAAATTGTGTAAAAGCAGAATAAAAATAAATAACATAACATTAGAGTCTTACAAAACAATTTAAGATTTATGTTTGGCTGTAGTTCGTCATTCAACCACTAGAGGGACACACAGCATATGGATGGTACTAATGTGCTCAATGTGTAGCTAATTTTAATAAAAAGTTTTTAGTATGTAATATGCAAATCTACATACCAAATGCTATCTGGCCGCTTGAAAGAAAAACATAATGGCTCCAAAACGTGCCTGAAAAGGCATGTTGCCGTGGTGTGGACAAAACCTTTCTGACAGGTAGATATTATCTCCTCGTGTCACAACTAGGGGTTTTATGGACACTCTGGTGCTTTGTTTGTCATGAGACGGTAGAAACTGACCCCTGGAGAGCCGCTGCGAGCAGGAGGGATGCGCACTTTCAGCTCAGGTCTCCGGCCCGCCAGCACTGTAGATTTCTGCTGAACCGGTCTTCCTTCAGAACTACCGATGAATCCGTTTGCTGAACACAAAAAGTAGAGACTGGTGCTGAGTTGGATGAAACTCTAATGGGTCATTTTCTGTGTTACCTGACAAGTTGCCACATGCCATATTTTTCCCTTTCAAACTTACCCACAGGAGGGGAGTGAACACCATTTGGTGGTGTGACAACGGAGGAAGTCGGCACACCATCTGATCATAAAAAGTAATAGAAATGAAAAACTACATGTCCAATAAAACATACAGTATTGGCAATGATACAGACACTAACCCGGGACAGGGGCAGAACCAGGGTTCTGGAGACCACTAGAGGACAGGGACGGTACCCCCGTCCCGCTGAGAGACACCGGGGTGTCCAGTGAGCTCTCCGTACTGTAGGAGAGTGAAGCCGGGTTGCTGACGGGCATATAGAAACTCTGCTGGCCTAAAACAGCCGGCTGGTGGCGACAGAGAAGTCAAGATAACGGTTGTGAGGTCAGCAATAAGGAATTAAAGATGTCTGCTTACGATTTTATGATTTCTCATCATATTGTCAAACTCTTCGTTGATCTTCTGATATTTCTCTTCTGTGTGAGGGGTGAGGACATATGAAGTGTCCGGGTTTGGGCTGTCACAGCCTCTCTGTTCCTTTTTGTTTAACACCTGGAGTGAGCAGCACAGAATGATAAAACATGACCATACAAACAACTAAATATGAGAAAAGTCACTGTGGACTGCGGTTGTCACGATATCAGCTTTTTACGTCACGGTTATCGTTGTCAAACCAATCCCCTGTCACTGTATTATCACGGTATCTGTTTGGTTTTACATTTAGTGTTTTCTCCCATTTTCAACAAATCACACTTAAAAATCAAGTGTAAGGATTAAAAAGAAAGTTTGCAACCATTGTGGCGCTTAAGGTAAAACATTAAACGGATGCTAAATAATTTACGATATCAATAACCATGTCAATAACCATGGTTTTTATATAACGGTTATATGACAATACTGGTTTATTGTGACATCTCTAGTTTGGACGCTGGTGGATATTGCAATGTGGTTAATAAAACAAAAAGTGTTAAAACAATTCTGTTAATTTAAGTCAAACTAAATATTATCATAATAATATATTATATTCATAATTAATAGAGTAGTAATATAATAACAATTATATGTCTTATATTTGTATTATATTATTTTAATAAAAATAAAATAAACAGAAATAAAAATGAATGAAATGAAACAAGTAATAAGTACAAGGAGCCTGCATTGTTGGCCGAGACTATTTGAAACTTCAAGTTGTTCCAAATATGTATACATTTCATTGTTCTGATAAACACAGAGAAAGATATTTGGAAGAACGCTTATAACCAAACAGATGCTGCCCCCCATTGTAGGAAAAATTACTTTATCATGTTTTTCTCCTGTTGAACACAAAATAAGACATTTTGAAGGCCTTTAATATCTATATTGTTTAAATAAATATGATTTACAATCTGTTAGTATTGCACAATGTTTAATGCACAACAAATGAGGTGCAAATTATAACGTTACCTGCCACTATTTATTAGTACCAATAGCATTTAACTATTATTTCTACTTAATCCAGAGAAAATACAGCGATTTTTGGTTAGTGTAATTAACATATCGCTAAGAAATGCTGCTATTTTCACTTAGTTTAAACAGAACCTATTGCTATTTACACTAAGTGCAAATACAATAGGACTCCAGGGCAAGAGGTTTGTGAATAGTAACCCGAACACAGTCTTATAAATCTAGTATGAAATATATCTCGATTTCATTAGCCTACTTGTTTTAGAAAAGATTATATCACAATCACAATGGCAATACTAATCAGAGCTCACACTTTATTGCCTGCCAATGTAGAGCGCATTGTTGAGCCAAATCTGGTCATATGAACGTATGCTTCATATAGTAGAGAGTGATAGTGCTAATCCTTTGATAATAATAGCTCAGGTTTCTAAGTATGAATGTTGGATATGACTGTGTCCTTATTTTTAGCTACAAACAATTAGCAGTAATTCCAGTAAATCTGTCCACGTGTCTTCAACACCAACATTTAGCTACAGATACAATGATTTGGATTTTGAAATGGAACTGGCAGCAGACTGACAGTTGAAAGGGAGGAGTTAACTGAGGCTCCGCCCAAGCCGTCTAACATATATTAAGATGAATAAACATTACAGGAAGGCAATGCATTTTCAGATTTTAACAAAGGATTTTGAGGGCAGACGGATTTAAAAAAGGAAGAACCACATTGATAAGCTATTTACAATAACAACGCAATATTGCATGAAAAAATAGGCGTTGAAATGTTTTATTTCACTGGGACTTTAATATTCGTAGAACCTTATGTATCTTTGCAGTGTTCAAATGTTTTTTAGTCCATAAAAAAGTAAGAAAGGAATGGTTCTTTGGGGATCCAGAATGGTTATTTTATGGCATCGCTGGAAAGAACCTGTTGTAGCACCTTTTATTTTATATCCTAATTATTACAACAGCAACTATACACATCTATGGTCTTTCTCTTCTGGGAAAAAGCCAAAAGATGATTATAACTGTTAAGGTACAGTATCATTTCATGTAATAAATGTATTTTGTCATCATGCACAGTTTCCGATGGAAGAAAATTATGCCACTGCGTGCAAATTGTTAATTGCAGAATAAGGTCAGCTAGCTTCATATGCTGAAATGCATGTGGAGATGCACATGTAATTCGAGTGTGTGTCTCAGAGAAGACAGTGATCTAAAATTGCAATGGCCAGCTCGGTCCAAATGCGGCTCTCCTCTCTGCTAACTGTATTACAGCGGCACTAAATGCAGACTGCACACCCAGATGCTGCAGGCACTATATGCATTACTGTAATCTATCAAGGGCTGACTCTATGATATCTGCCCACATGGAATCTGCACGCATTTACTGCCTAGATTCATTAGGTAAATAATCTGGATTATGGCAAATTTGACGAGAAATGTTCATATGAGTTCATGTGAAAATATAAAAAAATATTGACTTTGATTTCTAGATTTGACAAATCTGAGTTAAGTTTGAGATATTGTTAAGATCTCTTCTGAAACTCAAGATTCGAGATTAGCCCTTGTCTGTGTCAGCAGAATAGAAGATGTAATTTTGTAGGCAAACCTAGAAGTTAGCACCGCACTGGTCCCTCGACCGAAAGCCTACATTTTTTACCCATAGACTTTTGGAAGATGGAAAAAAATACATTTTTCTGCTTTTGTACTTTACAGCCTTTTAAATGTATAGTCACTTACTTCCACAATATCAGAGTTGGTTCTGCTCTCATGGGGCTCATTGTATTCGGTGTACTTGAGTAAGACCTTGTCCATGTCCGTGCTGGCGTACTGGAAGAGCTTATTGGAACTGTTGAAGATGATCAAGGCTATTTCACAGTCACACAGAACACTGAGCTCGTACGCCTTCTTCATCAGACCGAACTTTCTCTTTGTGAAAGTTACCTAAAAAACAAATGACACACAATGCTTAGAACATATAACATGAAATACACACTACAAATCTTTTAAATGCATCAAAGGAATGAAACCAACAAGCTTTTTGATGCAAATGGAAAGATAGATGGATACGGGGGGTTTGTGGCATATCATGAAATATAGAAAAATATCAGAAAAATAATTCCGCCAACCAATTAATGTTCTTGCATGTTCCTGTTCATGAAAAACTAGATATGATTTTGGTTTAATAAAAATGATAGTTTTTTATTTAAGTTCAAGATTTTCTTTCCATTCAAGAATTTATTCGGGGGGGGGAGGGGGGCTGGGTGCTAAACAAAGGGAGCCTTAGAACGAAAAAGTCTGAGAACCACTGGTACTTAAAAGAATTACTAGGGCATTAGTTTAGTATATTTCCCAAAACCCATGTTACCTCTGTGATACCTTATTGCAAGAGGAGGATCATTAGACTCATTCTTCGCATTAGCTTTTCATAACTGTCAGGCTGGGCCCAGCTGCCAGGTTGCCAGATCTTCTCATGTTTCCTGCCAAGAATTAACACCCCTCCCTGAGGAATCCCACCACTTCACAGCTGACGACCAAATTCTTACAGCGGTGCACGTTACACTAACTGAGAACAAGCTCTTCTGCTGTCTGATGTCAATGTAACAGTCTAAAATATATAAATACCAAGATATATGATAATGATATAGTGCCATGAAATGTATCATGGGGGTTACCATCTCATACAGTACCCTGGTGCACAGGGTATATTATAATCCTGTATTGAGAAGTTCAATTGTGTACTCATACCATCTTTGTTAACTACTGATAAAAACACTCTATATGCCCAAAATAATCTACCAGACAAGATGGGGTCTGTGGCCCTGGTCATAAAGTGTCTAGGTAAATTCAGGGCTGTTTTGTTTTGATTGATGGCCGTCAGATGTAGAGAGATATTCTGTACGAGCCATCAGGCGGTTAATGAGAGATGTGGAGTCCACGAACCGCCCCAATTACAGCGACCACACCGCACAGAGACAGACCCAGTCGACAGCTCCTGTGTGAGAGGTGAGTCGACCTGAACCCACCCTACAAACCCCTAGTCTGTCTGAACGCTCATTAAACAAGCTTCTGAGGAAGAGGGCGCTCCTGAGAGATCATCTGAACAGACATAAATCATCTGGGTGTTCTCTAGGTCTACGGAAATGAAAACGAATGGAAAGGTAATGGTGATGCCTCAGGTTTGATCTAGGTTTTAATCGAGTTAAAAATAATTCATTTCCGACTCCATTAAAGATGAAGCAATACGAAAGTATAAAGTCCAGAAAGTCAAGAACCTCAGATCCACAATATAAAAGAGTGTAAATGTACTTATTGTGTTCTTATATAACAGTCAAATCAGACCTCAAACTCACAGGTAGCAAAGCATAAAAAATCAACAAGAATGCTAAATCTATTTAAGACTGTAACTATAATTCAAAAAATTAAATTGCGAATCTGTATGTTGATAGCAAGAGAGCAATGTTGCAGATGACTCACTGACATAATGTATATGAAATTGCAACACATTATATACTGTAATATTTACATAGAAAAGAAAAGTAAACAATATTAAGTTCCACTCCAGTGTATAAAATGTAGCGATCTAGTGGTGAGGTTGCGAATTGCAACCAAATGCTCACTCCACCCTCCCCTTAGAACAAAGATGTCGTCACGCTTTTGTTTCTTTCCCTAAGGAGATATTTACAAAACACGCTCTCCAGAGGAGTTTGTCCGTTCAGGGCTACTGTAGAAACAACATGGTGAATTCCATGTAAGAGGACCCGTGGTGTATGTAGATAGAAATAGCTCATTCTAAGGTAATAACAACATAACGCTTCATTTTGCAAGGTCTTTATACACCTCTGAAGAGGTAAAAACTCTGTAATTTTGTAAATCGTATCACATTTTTGTCAAAAGATACTCCAAAAAAAGTGCAGTGAAATAAAAATTCTTATTTTTTCATGAAATATTCCAGCGTTTATAGTAAAAAACCTATTTATATGGGTCATTACATTTTTTTGATTCATGTACCCTCATAATCTTCAGTTAAAATCTGAAAATGCACTTCCGCCCTGAAATGACTATCCATCCCAGATGACATAAATTAGCCTGCCTGGGCGGAGCATCCGTTAACTCCTCCCCTTCAACTCTCAGTCTGCTGCCAGTTTCATTTCAAAATGCAACAGCTGTTTTATACATCCAATCAATTCGTAGAAAGAAACGCAAGCCACTCCCACCAATTTTCTCCTTTGAAATTCCTTTTCACTAAGAAATGTAAATACGATCGCAACTTTATTTTGCAATCTTAATGTGAGTTTTCACCACATTTCTCACCTGTCGGTTTCTCTCGTCCATTATGCGTGTGATCTGGATCTTCTTTCTACCCATCGTTCCCTTTGTTTTCTCTTTGACAAACAAAATCCTCTTTATTCTCTAGTGATTATAAGAGATTATGGTTTGGTTTTATTGCATCGTAAGTAACCAATTCCCCTCCTCATTTTTCACCGCACTATAACCTGTGAGTGACATAAAGAGAAATTAGGAAAGAAGGACAAAATATTTCATGAAAACTAACAGAGCTAAAATATCACAAAGACAAAAGGAAAATATGAGTAAATGATGACACATAGACGCTTCACAAGCACGTATCAGCATTACCAGCCGTATAATCAAAGAAACATTTTTGAAGCCATCCATCTTAAAGAGCTCTTTGCAATCTCATTCGCTGGCTCTTGTAGAACGCAGAATGATCCTAAAGCCACGGGATTACAGAGGGCTGGAAAAGTCACTGTGCAAAGTGTCCCCAGGTACAGTAACACAGGGCTTACTGTGTTAATGGATCTAAGCCATTTTATTTGCCATTAAAACTAAATAATATTGGTTTAACATTAGCATCCATTATCTCTCTGAAACGACATTCTGGTGAATACTTGCTGAAATATTGATATAATGCTGAAATATGCATTACAATGGCTCTCATTCAGAGGCAATTCTGGAAATACATTTAAGTGCACTAAAAAGTGCGCCACACATTTATACACAGCATAATTGCCAGTGTTAAAAAATGTAAAATTAACTATCACATTGGGAGTGTTGATTATATATACACCGTGAGTGTTAATTTGACCATTGTTAACACTGGCGATTTTACTGTGAAGTAAAGCAAATATTGACACTTTGCTCTAAAGTATCACAGCGGAAAAAAATCACGTCCAACATAAATGATCAAACTGCCTTTAAAACTCAACATAAAGCATGCCATAATAAAAACAACCACCAATAACCATCTAACAACAGGCCACGGCTTACTTCAAGAAATATTACACTTTTATTTAACGTTACACAATTCCAATCCAAACGAAGGATGACAAAATATTTGCTTGTACTTATCCTTGGTTTGGAATTTTCTCAATGTATTAAAAAAACAGTCTCACCTCTTTTTTTTTTTACATGTAGCGGATGTCAAAACGTGGACCCCCTTAGAAAATAGTTTTGAGGAATCATGTGTAGCGTGCAGGTCTTGAGATCTAGAAGAAGACAAAGGAACGACACCCTCATTCCCGCACTTTCACACCTTCCCGCTCATCTCTGCGGTTACCACGGCAACCGAGGAGATGCCTAACATATGATCTATCAGCTGTCTAAGTGTAAAGACGCCTGTTTGTAAAAAGAGAGGAAAAGCTGCCGAATAGACAGAGAAAGAGACAACACTGTTTATTTTGGAAGTATTTTGACAATTCAAAACTAGTCTAGAATGAAAAAGTTTTTATAATTACATTTTATTAATGAATTTAACAAAAAGAGATTTGATGAATTTCCATTGTTTTCCACGTTTAACTGTAATACTTAGGCCTAATTGTAAAAGAGAGCTTGATTTTGCATTGTCTGGAAACTATTCCAAGAGTGCAATAAAGATATGAATCATGATTCATTTTACAGAACCACTTTATTAAGATTCAGATAGTTTGTAAAAATAACAATTGTTTGATCAATAACCAGTCAATGTTTTGTGGAAATATATTTCTTCTACAAACTTTGTTTGTCTAATTTTATACATTTCTACATTATAGATGTTATATAACTGCATGATGATGGGTTGGCATGGCGACTGTACAATAATCTGTTATGAGGCTGTCTTATTGTGTTTCCATCATAACAAAAGGCTGACACAACCATGTTCCAATTCTGTTCGGAAAACATCTGGATTTAGGGGAACATGTTTATTATAGGCTGTTCCTTTGTTGTTGAACATTTTATTATACAGTAGATGTTTTTGCTATTCCGTTTAATTGTTCTGTTATGATGTACGTGAACTGGACTGTCATGTCATTACAGTCAATATTACTGTTATTTTACATGGAAGTATTCAGACGGGTTGCTTTGAAAAGAAGCACAGTATTGCACTACTAGTGTACTTATTTCCTAAATGTAAACACTGTCTACACAGCTTTGCAGGTGAAACAATCTTTTGAAACTCAGTACTTTGCATTGAGAAACTCTCCATTAGTTGGTATGTTTAATGTCTGTCAAAAACTAATGAGATCATCCTGTACATTTCTCAACATAATCTCATTGGAATTTGTCACTTTCTTACGAGGTGGCGAATTTGGATGAATTTGTGCGATCTTATTACGTTTTAGTACAATTTGCTTTCGCGCCAGACAGTGATGTAAGGTGTAGGGGTGGGGTTTGGGGACGGGATTCAATATTGCTTTTTTCAAATAATAGTACGTTTTTGAATGATTCACATCATACAAAAATCACCAACATTTGTCGGTTTAGGGCGACTGAAGAAACAACATGGCGAATTGGGGACTCGTAGGGATAAACATTTATAATTCTAATAAAACATAACGCTAATGTATTATCCTCTCACATATTAAGAAGATAAATTACCTTACACTTTTCATCAATGCGTTTAACACCCAAAAAGAATTTGCTGACTGTTGCCAGAAACCTTTTTCTTACAGACTTCTCACAGGAATACCTACAGTTCTGAATAGCTTTTTATTTTTATTTATATCTTCTATGGAAAATGAATAACCTGATTAACTATATCTGCTAAAAGAAATCTAAATTTAACCCCCAACTTCTGTGACGTGTTCACTGAATAAAGAATTAATCATTTCTATAGTCTATAATGGAAAAATATTCTCTATTTGAAATTCTTAATGATGTTCCAGTATACATTTTGAGAGTTTATAAATTGGTTTAAGCAAATTAATGATATAAAATATAACTCAACTCACATAAACTAAGTTTCTATCACAGACAGCAGTAATCGCCCTCCTTCTCACAGAATCTTCAATGCATTCAATCCTACAAAGACACTATAGGAATATGTAAAGTCCGAGGTGAAAACAAAGACCTGGAGGTGGTATAAGGAATCGGAATTAGCAGTCTTGAGTAACTCTAATTGGATAAGGATCAATACCATTTCTCCTGTGTTCCTCAATATTAAAGGTCACGAGTGATCAGTAATAAAGATTTGTTTAATGATTTAAAGAAAAGAGAGAGGATGTGAATCTGTTAAACCCGTCGATTTTGTAGAAGAAGAGCATTTAAGAGATAACAGACAATGTTAAGGTTGTTTTCGCAAAATAACATTGACTGGAATCAGCGTGTTCTTACAGATTAAAGCAAACAAATATTTTAAATATAAAAATAGATTTAGGTTAAAATTATTTTATTCAAGCATTTACAAGGATGTTGAGCTAGAAATACGCTCGGTCAATGAATGGTCAGTTGGAGTCTGCAGTTTACCCATCACATTCCAGAATTGCGATTGGCTTCACCATTACGATAACATCATTCTAATAAAACAGAAAACGAAGAACTTTTTTTAAAATAGGGATGCACCGATAAAAAACGTTTAAAGACCGAGTACAAGTACCGATATTTTTTTCTGGTGCCTGTCGATACCGATGCTGTACCGATACCTGTACCTGTTCACAACACAGTGAGACTAATAAAAATAGAATAGCTTCATGATTACAAACAGCTCCACCTTAAACTAATTATGCAAAAAATACACAACTTTAAAAGCATTTTTTCACAACAAATTTGTCAGTTCAGTTAAAAAACGGTCTTTAAGTTATGTCACATGAGGGATCTGTCTTTGGTATCGATGCATTTTCACGAGAACGAGTACATGAGCTTACTATAGGGTAAGTACCTGTTACCTGTTTTTCTAAGTGACTTGCGGTTCATTAAACCTATACTTTATTTTATAAATGTCCACTGGGAATTACAGTTCACCCATGACTTTGGAGTTTCTAGCACCATGACCAGTTGAGCTGCATGTCTACTCGGCCACAGAACACAATACAACACATACGTTTACTGCCTGCCATGTATGAACTGTTTTCAGACAGGCTGAAATCATAAATAATACAGAAGAGAGGCCTGTGGTCCAGCGCCAGCGGAACTGTGCCAACCCCTTAAGCCCTCAGGTATGGCTGCGATGGCTGAATCTGAACAGTCAGTCTTATAACGCACACCCACGTGCCTTCCTCAAATCTAATGTACAGTTTGATTTGGCAAAGCGTAGATGTATCTACTTACAATCCACACAAGCAATGTTAATATGTCTAAAGACAGACACTAAAGCTAATATTTAGAACCTCTTATACTTGATTTTTTTTATTTATTGAGTGTTATTTCAGACAGATGTTGCATCTGTTTAGCTTTGAACATGTGGGGTGGTCCGATAGCAGGCAGCCAGAGGTTTACGGCTCTGTTGTTGGACCTGTCTCCAGGGAGACCCCACAGGAGTATACTGATTCCTTTCTAAAAAACATTGTTAGGAAAGCTATAGAGACCATATGCTTTGACAGATGTAAATGTAGTCCAGGAATGTAGTGTGTAATGATGTCCTGTAGGTTAAATATGAAGTATGCACTACAATATGGACAAACCCAACCGTTGGTTTAAGTTAACCGACCTAACCATGATGGGTTAAAATAACAGCATTTAAAAAACGTATGACACTCGACTCTTTACTTGTTTTCATGTTTTTCGTGTCTAACTAGGAAAGAGTAATTTAATCTCTACATCCATCATGGGTTGAAATAATCCAGCATGTATAAATTTAACAGAGAGTATAGTTAATAATAGAAGTACTTTCAGGGTTCCCAAACCTTTAACCATTGCATGGTACAGTGCTGTTTTAATAAACGCAAACCAATCATGTTACTGCACATGATACTGTATAATAACCAATGTCATTAGATTACATTGCAATATAGGAATTTTTAAATCAGTAAGTGAAGGATAGTTTTTGTTTAACCCTCTTAAACAATTACTTTATTTATTATTGTGAAGAATTGACAACTCAGTGTGACGTCACAACACTACACGTAAGTGCGATTACTCGACACGAATTCATCCCTCGTATACATATAAGTTTTTTTATTAAAGTTTATTTCAAGAGTTTATTTTATACCACACCTTTCCTACATAAATGTGTTTTTCTTTCACTTTAATATATTGCTGAAATTGTCATATTTCAGTCGTTTGTACTCTGTCAAAACAATGAGATTATCAAAACACCGAAGTCGAATAAAAACTCTAGCAAATGAATGACGATTATTGTTTGTCTGTGTTATTGTGTTGTGTCCGTTAAATTATCCAGTAAGCCACGTTATATCCGAGAAATGTGTTCATTCACTAACCTTTAGTCTGATGTTTCCCGAGTAAAAGACCGAGGAGCAGAAAATGAGCGCAAACCAAGCGAACTTTGGTTTCAAACGGCGTGTAAAAATCTGTTGTAATCCCGCAGTCGTTTGACTCGTGCACGAGCTCGGCTGAGATGCGAGGAGGCTCATCTGGAGACCACAGCAGCTCCTCCCAGTCTCATACATCAGTGTCCTTCAGAGACCTTCCAGCCCACTTCAGAAATACACTTATCGATTCCGTCTCCTATGTCAATGGGCGAACTGATCAACATGACGTATTGCACAGGGCTGTGTTTCAAATCAGACACAACACAATAAATAATAATAATGAATAATAATGTTATTATTAATAGTATCCCACATTTAAGAAATCATATTGGATTAATAACAGCAAGATTCTAGTGAACCTTAGTAAAAACTAGTATACTATGCTTGCACTTTCCACATCATATCACGAATGTTTTAATGATAATAAATTCATTTTCAATTTGAATTTTATACAATCTGTAACCTTGATATTGAAAACTTTAAAAAGTCATGAAAACAAACAATGCATGAACATAATACAAAAAAAGTACAGCCACTTTATTGGACTAGTTGGATAAATTGAAAATAAAAAGGGATTTCCTTTTTAACAGTTGTTGCGTGTTTATGAAAAATAAATATGAATAAATTCATGGTATTATTTAGAAAAATAATAAGTTTACATTCTCTTGAAAAACTTGAATGTATCCATTTATAGGACATACAGGCTATTTGATAACATCAAAGGAAGCTGCAACACTTTTCTTAACAGTAGATTCATTGTATACTACCATCCTTCAGAAATGTCTGGTGGGAAAATGAAGAGGAGGCAGGAGAGACATCTGTTGGCCTGCCGCTGGGAATATTGTGTCTGAGACAGGAAAATATATTACAATAAATGTTTCATTCTGTGTGATTTATGACACGTCTAAAGACACCAGTCTGGATGTTTCAGGGACGTCAGATACACAGAACCTCTTTCGCAGACTTCTGAACAAAAAGAGAATTTAATGGCAGTTTATAAAGAAAAGACACAAACTCATAACACTCGCCCAGTTCCTAATAACCGAGCGAAGGCTTCGTTTTCCATCTGACAGTCTTGAAAGTCCAAAGCATTTGTGCGAATTTATGCGGATCTTGCTTTTCTTTCTGCAGTCCGTAAGTTGACTTACTGTGAAATCCTTAATTTGCAAGTGATTAAATTTGCCTATGGTAAGACTCAGAAGTAAAAGGCTGAACACCGTGATGGCTTTCATTTTAAGTTTAAAAAAAGGGAAATTTACTGTTAAGTCATCCAATACATATCCGTAAAAAGTTGATGATTCACATTTCGTTGGACTCTCTGAACGATCTGTGTTCCCTGAGCACATCACCTTTCCAACAATGAGATTGCCAGATGATCTACACACAGACATCAAGCATCACAAGCACTACTTACTCCTTTGCACTTCCAAAGAAAAAGATTTACGGCCTTAAGACCCAAACAATTTGTCATAATCTACTCACCCTTGTCTCCTTTCCAAACCAATATGACGTTATTTTTAATGGGTAATGGAAAACCTCAGAAAACTCTTTAAAGGCTGCCATGTAAATGCCATGACAACCAGCAGTCGGTTACGTTTGCCGTTTATCAGACGAAAGTTTGGGTTTTTCTTAAAGCTTTAAAATAAAATGCAGTGCAACTAGATGAACCTGAAATAAGATAAAGCACATAAAGATACTTTTTAACCCTCGGGGACACTTGGCTTCAACTTTTGGATATATTTGGATAGATAGGTACCAAGTTTTGCCTCCTTATGATTACAGTCATAAAAATGTTGTTATATACGGAACACCTGGAAAGCCTTTTTGTTACTTAGTATTTGATCATTAAGAATAAGGAACGGATAGTGATAAATCAAACCCTTTATACAAACATTTTGCGATTTTCATTCGGTTAACTGGACCTCTTCATTTAGGGGTCACACTTGGCTCCTGTAACTTTTTTTCAGAAAAATGTACGTAATACATTTTTGTTCAAAATATTTCTTATTTTGAGTTCATTTTATGGTACTAATGAATCCATATCGTCAAAATAAAAAAGAGTCACATAAGCACAGTTATTCAGTTACAAATGTTAAGAGTAGAAAACAAGAACATTCGTCCAGTCCTTGGGTTCAGACTATGAGTTTTGACACTATAACAGTCTCAATACTTTAAATCTCATTTTTGTAATCTGTATTTCTGTAGACGAGCACCTTTACGTTAAAAGATGAATAATTGTTGGCAGTTCTTCTTCAGGAACTAAGGTCAAGATCTGTAGTGTGATATCTGCTAATCTTAACTGACAATTCATGTGTTATGGTCTTAAAATGTAATAGTCTCAAAATATTATTTTAGACAAAAATAGTTACTCTCACTGAGAACAATCAAGTTTAAGGTTCGCACAAGATCAGATGGCACTTTCATAAACACATAGAATCTTTAGATACAACAATACACAGAAGATTTCAACATGGTAAGTAATTCCTCATCACCTTCAACAACACAAATATGTTTATGAAACTCAATGTGATCATTTTGTAACTTGGTGGCATTTTTAATATCTAAAAGTCATTATAGTACTTTTCAACTCAAATTAGGTTTATGTCATTCTGTATTACCAATAAATAAAAATGTAGTTCATTTAAAAAAAGACAATTTTTCATATAATTTAAAATATCTCACCCCATGTTCCTGTTAAAAACAATCAGTCTTAAGTATATGTATCAAGCTTATGATCTCATAAAAATATTAAGAGCTTTTTTTTAAAAGTCTGCTCTCCATTTCTACGTTTCTCACTTTAGACGCCGGCGACCGTTCTGCTAACTGTAAACTGCAATAACACATTTCTTTATTGTTTGAACAGGTCCTTTATATTCTGAATTCAATTTGTCAGGTTTAAAGCAAGTGCTGGCTTGTGACGTGAACTTTGACGTCTAGAACTTTGTCTGGACGGTGAGCTACAGCCCATCAGACCTCAGCTCACCAGGACCTTGCGATGTTCCCCTGCGCTCGACGAGCAGTGATTTGAAGTCATCGCATGAAACGTCAGCCCTGGAGGTCAAAGGTCATCAGACACTGGCTGGAGCAGCAGTATGCTACAAAACTCACAGTGGTTCTGGTAAAGCAAATCAGAGAATGTAATGTACAGTATATGATTAGATCCAAAGTTAGGATGTCTTGAAAGATGGCACGTGAGTAAGTAAATTAAAAGGTACTTAAACTATTTTTCTTGTGATAGTTTTGTGGCCAAAATAAAACACTTCTTGTATTTATATCTGATGCAAAAACACACGTCTCCACACAGCGGACGGACATTCTGGGTCAGAGGGAATTGGTGGGTGGATTCGATCTCTTAATGCATGTGAAGTGGCAGCGTGGCAGGTTTATCGAGTTATGCTGCTGGATGTTGATACCAAAACCACAGTGTTGCGTTACAGATGGAATATGACATGCAGAGCTTGAAACCACCCGCTTGATATATCAACCAATTGCACAGGCAAGAAAATGAGGAGACAGAGGAAGTCAGGAGGATTAGTAAGTATAATAATAAATCCAGGAATAAATGCAACTGTAATGCTATGAGTCAGTCAATCCCAGCATGCAACTGCAGAAGCAGAAAGATGTGGATGGAAAGCAAGAGTAAGATATGTTCTCACCTTTTGTGCACTCCAGCGAGTGGCGTCTCTCTGAGAGGGAAGAGTTTTGGGTAGACGATGGTGAACATGGGCTGACTGCAGCGGTGACAGTGACCCAGGGGCCATCGTACAACGTCCAGAAGGCTCTTGGGCAACAGGAAGTTGACATCTGTATGGAGGACGGCAGATCAGTGCTTTAAGAATGTCTAAAGGCGTCTTCCACCACATCCGGCACTGCCCAGAACGATCGACGTATGACATCAAAGTATCACGAGAGCGATAGTCAGCTTTGCTTTCACAATATGTTAAAAAAAATGCTGTTAGCTTGTCACAATGCTTTCTGAGATTTCCCTACCTGGGACGATCCCCTTAAAATTCAGACTAAAGAGGCAGCTCACCAAACGTTTTTCACTAGCATTCCGACACATTTGTGAAACTCTTACCCAAGCCGGACTGGTTGCCATCCGCGTGCAGGACTCTGCATGCCAGCTCTTCCAGCGGCAACACGCGGTCCATCTCCAATCCGATGGCCTTCACTTCAGAAGGGAGAGGGATGCTCACACCTCCCAGGGCCAAAGAGAGATGATTCACATCAGAGACCTGAGCATCCAGACCGCATCTGTCGTCAAGTTACGCACACACACAAAAAGCCATTCACTTACCATCTAATGCAATGCCTTGTGATTTTCACTTTGGATGGACAGAAAATCTAACCACAATGTTTAAACACCCAAGTGTTTGACAGAGACACGAGAGTTATATGAGATTTTTTATGGGTTTAAGTCTGAAGAACAAATCTTACCCACTGCAGCCAATCACTTTATTATAGAGGTATGATGGCAGGCCCTTCAGAAGAGCGTTGTTGTCCACAAAGACAAACTGCAGCTCCATGGAACGGCCCAGATCTGATCATACAATATAAAACATTTTTTAAATATATTTTGTGTTTGTTTTGAACAGAAAAAAACTAAGACTAAGTTTCATTCATAGTTAGAGACGGCTAGAAAAACATTTACTCCTGCCTTATGTCATTTCAAACATGTATGACTTTGGCAAACAACATTGGCCCTCATTGACTTCCATTGTATGGACACAAACTCAGAAGAATTTGTATTACTATCCCTTAAAATTTTAAATAAAACAAATCTTTGACCAATCACAACTTCAAAAATCGTGAATAATAAAGATCATTGTGACTCCTGTTTTTTCAGATTCAGTTGTTTTTAGAGATGTTTTGTCATTTGGTTGTTGAGGTAACAGATGGACAGAGAGATGGATGGACAGATAGTTTGAGGATGAGAGCTGTGAGCTGTCGCACACGGCAACCAAACAAACAGACTCAGACGGCTGGTAAGGATGGCAGCTTACTCAAGACACATCTGATGCTCAACAGATGTCATCAACCAGAACAACAACAACACTGACATCATCACCCCATGACACTTTTCCCTGGAATGCAACACCATTCCCATAATCCACCTGGACAACAACACTCAACCAAAGAGTTTACCACTGAACTTTATTCATGTAAACAACTGTGAAAACCTACTGTGAGTTGAATATGGCCTAAATTTGAGTGGACTGAGAAATATGATGTTATATAGATTTATTTCTATTGTCTATAAATAGTCTGTAACATAAGTAAAGCATCATCTCTGCACAATATCAAAGATAATTTATTATGAGTATACAGTATAAGATATTAATATTTATATTTATAATGTTTAGGACTATGTGCCTTTTAAATACTGTATATATGTTATTAATTATTATAGGTACTACTTAATCTTAGTTGTTGTGGTGATTCATTTTATTTTTAGTTGGGTGTGTGTTTGTTTGAACAAGCGAATGAAGTCCCGCCTTCCAGTGACACGAGCGAATCGTCAATCAATATTGTCGATTGCCATCTCAATGTGCAGTAGATAAAGCACAATTCAAGTTAAGCAAACCAAAGTTATGATACAGTTTATGTTAGGTTTAATAAATATGCTGTTTAATAGTTTTTGCCAGCGATTTAAAAAAGATCTGCCTTCCCCCATTTAAGTAGATAGGACCTGCTATGACGTGAATAACTGCCTGGCGTTGCAAACATTGCCGCGGAGTGGAACAACTTCGTAAACGGACTTTGATTCTATGTACAAAAAACAATTTATTTTAGTGTTTCAACTTCTTATTCTAAATCTAAAATAAATAAAATTCTCCCTCTGTGGCATTTTAGATTATCATTGTAACCAAAATTGCATAATATTATTCTGTTGCGTGCAACAACAACATAAAACGCGCGGAAGAAATACCTGAATGGTCTGCTGCTTCCGGATTTGTAAGTATGTAACACATTAACGCTTCCTTAAAGTTCAAAAAGTGACTAAACTGTAAATAAAACTTGCAATTTTGTGTTTTAGCTCACCTAGGGGCAGTGAGGTCAGGCAGTTGGCAGCCATAGAGATCTCATTGAGGTCGGGTAGTGAGCAGAGCTGACGGGGGAGGCAGTACAAGACGTTACGGTCCGCCGTCAGACACTGCAGAGACACACACTGATGCAGATCATCCGGAAGAGTCCTCAGGAGATTCACGGACACATCGAGTGTCTCCAGCTCTCGAAGATCTCCCAGTTCTACAAACACAAATCTGTTATATACAACAACATTTCTCACTTAGAGCTAACACAGGGCCTGATGCATTGTGGGATTTTGGAAATGGATCAATTACTTATGCCTAAGCACAAGAACACTCTCTTTACTACACAACATTTATGTTGGTTAACTCGTATTACAAAGCCTTTGAACAATACGTTGTAAAACACTTTCGCGACATGGACTGTCATTTATGACGGATAAATTAAAGCCATGAAAAGTGTCAGTTTAAGATGAAACGCGACTCTTGGAACTAAACAATAAAAAGAAAGATACATTTAAGTGTTTTGGAGCACAGCGTGTCAAAGCAGTTAGTCAGTTTTCCACAAACTTTTTATGACAAATCAGACCGCTGTACAAGTCATCAATGTGAAGTGATGAGTTTTTGGCTCAAAGTCTGCATTGAAATTCACACCAAAGGTGTTCGGATGGGTTTAGGACTTGGATTTAAGTTCTGTCACACTGACTGAATCGGTCATTTCTTTCTGAACCTTGCCCTATACACAGGGGCATTGTCATGTTGGAAAAGAAAAGGGCTCTTCTCAAACTGATGCTATAAAATTAGAAGCGCACGATTCCATAGAATATCATTATATGCTGTAACATTAAGATTGGTACCCGCGGAAATTAATAAAGTTGTTTATTAGGAGGGGGAGACCCAATACGTTTGGCAATATAGTGTATGTTCATATTTATATAGTGTAGACATTACATGGATATTAATATAAATACAGCTGTGAGAAAAATGAATAGACCATTTCAAAGACCATTTCCCAGATTTTAAAATTGACTATTTAAAGGTAAATGTTTAGGTAAAATTATCATTTGTGATTCATTCTGTGAACTGCTAACAATATTATTATCATAAATGTTAAAATAAAAAAGCTTCTATTAGCAGAAAAATGTCAAAAAACACAAAAGATGCCTTGTACTTTTTCAGACCTCAAATATTGCAAAGAAAACTAGATCATATTCACTTTTAAGCAATACAACAACAATAATATTATATATATATATATATATATATATATATAAAGTATTTAGGAAAAATTCTAAATTTTATTGTATATGTCACAGTTTTCATGTGTCTTGTCATACTGTCAGTCTTTCACACGACTTTTGTCACTCCTGAGGTTTGATTTTGTGGAAATTCAACACACACCGGACTGGAATGACCACAAAACATCTAGAAATACTGGTTTGGAATAAAAATGTGTTGGTCTCTTAATATTTCCCACGGCTATAATATTCATCATGTATTAAAGGGTTCAAAGTTTAGAAAAAGGACGTATCTTATTATATTCTGTATATATATATATATACAGTATATTCGAGGGCTTGGAACCAGAGGGGCGTAAGTGGCATTTGGCAAACTTTACAGGAGAGCCAAAACAAAAATGTTACCACACTTTAATCAACTGTATTTATTAACCTTCAACCACAACATTGCAACCACATACATACTTGTATGAGTAAGTTCTTAAGTGAACATATTAAGGCATAATAACACGATTAACATACGCCCCTCTGGCTCCAAACAATGCTCAAACTTTTGTGTTAGGTCTTTGTGGTTTTGTTGTTTTATTCAATATAGGTTGATTTCTGATGCGCCTTTTTGGCACAACTAGATAGAGCTCATCAAGAACTTTAATTTGATATATAGAACTCATTTTCGCCCAAAATGCCACTTACGCCCCTCTGGTTCCAAGCCCTCAATATACAGTATATGTTATATGTTATACATGAAAGAAAAAAAGAAAGCTAGAACAAGTCTTGTGTTCTTATTCAAAAGCCAATAAACCCAAAGCCTACTAAATGACGCGGCACTGTCTACAGAAGTTTCAAAGTGTCTTGTGATGTTTTTTAGACAGCTGGTGCACAAATACATTTTGAGATGCAGTCAAAACCACACAGAAGAGACATGAAAAATATTGAAAATGATGTTCTCCGTGTATTTCTGCATGTAAACATGGAAGGTTTTTTTGACATATGAAATAAAGTCATAGAGGTTTGCGACAGCATGATAGATTAGGGGCTGATATCTTCTTTTTTTAATTGTATTTATGGTTGAACATTTTTATTATTTAGGAAAGTATTGCTTTTCTAAGAAGAATTGATGAATACAAGACTGACAGCAGCCTAGTAAATGCTCAGATGAATAATGTTAGATGGGAAGGCGGGATGTGTACAACACACCTCGTGGGAGAAATTTCAGTTGATTATTGGCCAATCGCAGGTGTCGTAAAGAACGCAGCTGACCGATCTCTGGGCAGATGACTTGCAGGGCGTTGTCACTCATGTCCAGGGACTGCAGCTTTACTAAGCTGCCAATTGCTGCGAGTAATAAAGAAATGCATTATTTGCAAAGTAACCGATATTATATACAAAATTATATATTTAAGTGAGAAAATTACCTTGAGGAATCATGGCAATGTTGTTTGAGTGGAGGTATCTACATAAAACAATTGAAAAACTACAGTTTCATAATCATATATGATGATAAATATAGATAATAATTTCATTTCAGCAAACTAACACTCATGCAAGCTATACTATAGTATATTTAACGTTAGGAAACTTCAATGCTTAAAAATCATTGAGGGACCTCTACTGGACAACAGCTGTATTGCATTTAAAAAGAATGAGTTAACATTTGTCCACAAAACATTGTTAAAGCACCAAGTTCTGCCAAGAATACCGTATACTCACAATTCAACCAGGTTCGGGAGTTTCTGCGCAAGATTCTCAGGCTGACAAGAGGAATATAAAATAGAGGTTGAAACAACAATACACAAATAACAATGATTGTTACTGTGACAGAAATCTCACCAGCGTGGTCAGAGAGTTTCTCTTCATGTAAAGTCTCTCCAGGAACTGAAGACCTTCATCTTTGAGAAGCTCGACGGGGAAGTTGTAGAGATTTCTGTAGTTCAGGAAAAGATTCTTGTGTCGCTCCTGTTTGGCCATGAAGATGGTTTCATGGAGTTCAGAGGCCATGTTTGTTGTCTCTGTCAAACACTGAAAGAAGCAATTCAATATATAGTGTGGGCCAAAAGTCTCCTGCAAATCTTTTTTTAATCAAAAATCTTTAATTTATCACAAAATGCCTCTTTACAAAACATACTACATATGCATCAGCATAAGAATCTGAGTGAAGAGCAATAATAATGGCAAGTCGTTATTCTGTATTCCTGGATCATTTCAGACTTTTAGTTTGACTCTTGCTCATAAATAATATATCTGTCAACACTTCTGCAGATCTAACCAAACCGCATTTGAGGGTTTGCGCAATAAGGTTTCATACATTATAACAATGTCACATATGTGTTTGTTATAAAATAACGCTAAATAATATCATAAATGTTGAAAAAATGAGAATTGGATTGATCCAACCTTAGATGCCAATTCGATACTTTTGCAGTCAGTCTGCATCACCAAATCAATGTAAATATGTAAAGTAATAGTAAATAAAACCTGAACTCGAATCTCACTGTAAATAATGGACATGTTGTTTATTTGAATATCAAAACTTCGCATCGCGCGAAAGCTCAAATAATAATAATAATTTATTTTTAATAAATAAGATTTCTACCTCACATCCTTGTTTAAATTAATAATAAATCCCATTTAGCGAAAATTCTGCAAAGTTCTGTGTACAGCACTGGATTCCGTCTCACGACAAACGCGTCACTAGGCAGCGACGCGGGCAGGGAGCATAATGGGAAGTGTAGTTTTTCCTCACATTGATATCAGGCGGAGCTGTAAATAGCGTTTCTTTGCCAACACTGTTATCGCGATACAGTTGCACATCAACTTTACGTAAACAAAATTGCACACACGTTATAGACATTCAACTTAATGTAGAAAACGTGTGAGGAGCTGTGACATCACCGCAGGTGGGTGAGAGCCATCAGTGAAAATGAACTAAAGTTGCCTTAAAGCAGCGTTTCTCAAACTATGGGGCGCGCCCCACTGGTGGGGAATAGAGACGTGACAGGTGGGGCGCGCCGAACGGGAGGAAATGTTCGTTGCCAAATCTTCCGGCATTTTGTATTCATGGTTACAAATGAAATTGTAGTGAGGCAGGCGGGGAGAGATCCGGGATTCGAGGCCGGTGCGTGAATGATAACGAGCTGTACGCGCACTGGTCTGGTATCACGGAGGGGATTGTGAACCATAAGTGGACGAGCGACCGGACCGTCAATGAGAGAGGACCGGGCCCGGAAATTGTGTTTGTCTTTTACGTCCTTGTTTATTTGATTTGATTAAAGATGTTAAATGTTCGCCGGTTCCCGCCTCTTTCCTTCCCTTCATGGAACTTTGTTACACTGGTGCCGCAAACCAATAATACGGTGCGCGTACAGCTGACGCTCGTTTTCATTCACGCACCGGCCTCGAATCCCGGCTCTCGTCCCGCCTACCTCGCTACAGAAATTGTTAACCTTTTGAGCGGTATCCGGTTTGGTCCCATATATGGGATATTATTTCCGTGCCCCTGAGAATACGGTCCCAGATATGAGATTTAGAATGTTCAGTGACTGCCAGATTCAAATTGTCCTTTCGCGCTTTGGTTTGCGCTGAGCCAGAGACGGACGAGCTCAGCGCTGTCATAGATCACAACTATACAGTGTTTTCAACCTAATAATGTTTATTTTAGGTTTCAGCCATTTAAATACACATAAGCACAAGTAAAACAATACATTTGGAGTTTGTAAAATACACACTCGTGTCTTTGGAAGCAACAATCTATTCAAATATAATTTGACGACGTGTGTTATTCACATCAGACAGACATAGTGGAAGTAACTATAAAGTTTACAAGAGTTAAAGTTCTCGGAGTTCACCGGCCACTTTCTTGCATGTATTTCGGGAGAAAATGATGACAGACAAAACTCTCTGAACTGCGTCGCTCCCGTCTCACGTAGATCAAGATTATTTATAAATGACCACAATCACTTACACATTTTTGAGAATCGGAATATCAGATAGTTGATGACACGGTAAGCAAGTTTGTGAATATTTTGAAATAAAAAAGAAATTAAGGCGATCTGTCATAAGGTGTGGCTGCGGTGTGTCACGTGACAAATATGACGCGTCGCCATGGAAACATTAAAGGGGTAATCATTACTAATCTACATGGAGTCTATATTAAAAGAACATTAGATATGAGACCCCGAGAAAAACGTAACCTGGAACCGAAGTACCAAAATAACGTGACATCGGCATATTAATTGTAACGGAACAAACTTTCGCAGCCATATTTAAATGTTTTTTTTACAGATTTCAAAATGGCACTTTTATATCTTTTCTATTTTTGAAATTAGTAGTGCACAGCTGCACTTTTATTTTCTCTGTTTTTTTATTTCATGAAAGTTATTATGACACAGCTGCACTTTTATTTTCTTTATTTTAGAACTTTCTGTTATTTGATGTATATAGTTTGTATTTTAGATACAACTTGTTACTCTGATACTACTTATTAGTTCAATAAATTGGAACATGTTAAGCTTGTTGCGCATTTCATTAGCATTGTGTTGGGGCGATGGGGGCAGGTGGGGCTTGAAAGTCCCCCCTTGTCTAAAGTGGGGAATGACCAAAAAAGTTTGAGAACCACTGCCTTAAAGTGACACTTGACCCAAAAATGAACATTCTGTCATAATTTACTGACCTTCGAGTTGTCCGTAATCTGTTTACATGTCGTTTTTCTGATAAACACAGAGAAAGATATTTGGAATAATGCTTATAACCAAACAATTGACAACACTCATTGACAACCATAGTAGGAAAAAATACTTTTTCATTTTTTTGTTCTGTTGAACACAAAAGAAGACATCTTGAAGAATGTAGGACAGAAAACAGTTCTGGGGCACCCATACAGATATGTAATATATTCACATATATGTGAAACAATATTGAAATATATGTTTATTCATAGTTGGAAATGTATTTAATGTCTCAAGTCATCCATCAAATATTAAATCAAGTGAAGGTTTTTTTGCAATGTGTATTTTTGATATCTACTAAGAAAAACAAACCTCCATATGGTAATCTAAATCTTAAAATAAAATATTACAATATAAGAACTTTAATTTTGCACTGCAGTCTTTTTGCCATATATGGGTCTTTCTGCTAATTGGCTATTAGAAATTGCCATATAAGGGCATATTAATGTGTGACGCTGTGATGAGCTTTTCCGGCTCATCAGTCATTGAGAAAAAAAGGTACTTGTTGTCATATACTGAATTTCTTCAAAAATTCCAATTAGCAATTAAACCAAGATAATTTGCAGTTGTTATTGACGCAAATTCAAAGAGTGTGACAGTACTTTTAAAAACTGTATTTCAGAAGGAATCAGCATGGTTAATCCTTGTGGAAACATTTTCATTGCAAATGTTGATGTTTTAAAACAGAAATGTAGTAACAAGATTATAAGGAATGTTCTTTGTTTTGTGTCTTTTTTCTTTATTTGGTAATATCTCTTGTGTTAAAGCTTGGAAACTGCCAAATAAGTTTTGTATCAATAACAAAATTAAGTAAGTGTCGTACAAAATACTTAGACATAGAATTTATCCTGCTAAGCATGTTTTGGAAAGATTTAAGCTTAATATTGTACATAACTGTGAATTTTGTGGTCAAGAAAGAGAAAACATTTTGCATCTCTTTTTTCATTGCATTTACTCACGATTATTTTGGAAACAAATATAATATATATAATTATATAATAATTATATTTCTTTCTTTTTTTCTATTTTCGTTTCTATCTGGCAACGAATGTTAATGTGACATGAATATGTAATACCTCTTGTTATTATGGCATTGATTTAATAAAGCATATAAAAAATAAAGGTCATGAGGTAAAATGATTCAAGCCTACACTAAAGTGAACTGAATAGTTTTCAGTCATTTCAATAGTTGTGAACTATTCCTTTAATAGAGCCATTGAACTATTTTCTCTTCGTGTTGTACTTGGTAGTCGGTCCCTATCTTCATGCTTTCGTTTGCGCATTTTAATGTAATTAAGTAGCCTATAAACCGTGTCGATGCTGAATGACTGTCAAATATAAAAAAACGTTAAATCAGCTTTATTGGAGGAATAACGTTTTACTTTAACATTTTACTGCAGTTCCGGTCCCGCGGTTCACGTGTTTTCTATTGATTTCTTTACGACGTCCAGTAGAGCTGAGGAAGGGGAAACTAGTGCGGTAGTCCTGCATGAAAACCAGATCATAAATATCCCGTTTAGATCTTCTAGCCTTCACTTTTAGGATTTCTCCATCGGGATTTACTGGTAGGTGTGACGGATATTAATGAGTATACTCGAAATAATAATGTATTTCACTGACCATCCTTCCTTTCAATTTTTACTCTTTTACTTAGTAATAATTTGTCCACAAAAATATAATAATTTAGTTTTGTATCTTATTTTTTGTTGTTTTGGGAAAAGAGTCTTGTATCTGTATTGCGTGGTGACGTGATTTCTGGTGAGCTCGCGCGTAAGGTCACTTTGAGCTTGGTGAAGAGAGGTAAGCGGTTCTCAGTATATGTTTGTAAAAGTTTGATTAAGCTAATGGTATGCAGTAATATTGTTGTTCACAGTGTTATGGTTTCTAATACGAAAGTGTTTTATAAATGGGAGGATGATATTTAATGGTTTTATTACTGAATAGGCCTACAGCGGGTTGAGTGTGTGTGCGTATGTGTGTGCGCGCGTCAGCAAAACGTTGTGATTTTAACGGATTCAATAACTGCTTTTAATCCGTGCAGGTGAAAAATCACAGATGAAACGTTTACTTATACTGTACTCTCTTTAATCCATCCAGCGCCGTCTAAAGGCCCCATAATAAAATCTCAATCAGCAACAGTTTCAGTTGTTCCTCGTATTCTGTTATTCAACGCAGATCTTGAAAAGTCACCAGAATAAGGCCGGTAACATGGACATCAGGTGAGATGACAATGTCAGTGTAATATCTGCAGGCCTGCATGGGGATCTAACAAATATCCGCTTGGTTTTTTAATAAACTCAGCATGTTTTATATATATATATATATATATATATATATATATATATAATCATCCGCCATCATCATCAGAGTCTAAATGTCATGTTGACAGTTATTACAGTATTTTAGGCTACATGCAGTAGATCATGTTAGGTCTGCGGATCCATGATATTTTGGTTAATGTGGAGTCAGGATTTAACTACATAAAAATATATGTTGAACTTTACATTTTAATGTACCGGTAACACTCCTGCCTGACAGTCATTGCCTGTTTTACTGTAAGACCGGGTCGTGTTTACAAAAAGTGTTTCAAAAAGAGGCAACATTTGTAATCTTCATAAGGGTAATATATACACATATATATATATATATATATATATATATATATATATATATATATATATATATATAAACAGAATGTATATTAAACTTTAATGCATTGTTCAATCAATTCAACCAATAAGAATAATAATGTACTGTAGACATTAAAATATTATCAACATAAACAAAATCTATCTTTAAACTTGAGGTTGCAAACAAGCTGCCTATCACGGCTTATTACAAAGCTTGTTTAATGCTGCTCAAATGTGCCAAAATGTTATTTATAAAACAATTGTTCAATGTTATAAGATTAATATAATTTTAAGTGCAAAAAGTAAATTCTTCAAAAATTAAAACGGGGTCATATGACACGAATATTATTGTTTGTATTAGATGTAATGCAATGTGTATACAGGATTTAAGATTCAAAAATGCTGTATTTTACACAAACCGCGCACGTTTGTAAATCCTCTTTGCCCCGTTTGTAACTCCTCTTTGCAGATTTTTAACAAAACTCATCGCTCTCAGAGCCATTGAGAGAGAGAGAGTTCTGCCGACGGAAGTCCAAAACACTGGAGTGTCACGTGATTCATAGAGCCTTCAGATAACTTCCTGGACTTCCTGGACTACTTTAATTTTTTATTCATTAAATGGCTTTTGCATTTAAATAGGTTAGAAGTTGATCTGTTTAGTGGCAGCTCCATGCGTTACTAGTAACTTCTGGGAACTATTGAGAGCCTCCATGAACCGCCATTGCTGTGAAAAAACTGTTCCATTGGAGTCAACAGAGTTGACGCGACTCTCTCTCTCAATGGTTCTGATCACTTTGAAAAGCGAGGTGTGCTATGATTGGCCATTTACATTTAACCAGTGCGTAGTGATTGGTCGAATACTGCAAGCGTGTGACGAAAAAGTAACGTCTCGGTTACGTATGTAACTTCTGTTGTGTCGAACCGACAGATGGGGTTCGCCCTTGAGAACCTATCATCTTCTGACTATTTTTAAAAGGCCAATGAAATTGGCGAATTAAATTTGCATGCCGGGCTCCGCCCCGGATATCCGGGTATAAAAGGGGAGCCGGCGTGCTCATTCATTCACCTTTTGTGCTGAGGAGCCTGAGAGAATCTCGTGACTGCTGCAGCGGACGGCAATTGTTGTGGCATGAAGGACATGTTCCTCCATCAGAGAACAGAGGTTACATACGTAACCGAGACGTTCCTTTTCTGTCGGTCTCTTGATATTGTGTCGAACCGACAGATGGGGTTCCTATTGAAAATACCACAGCACTACACGCGTCGCAATCTTTAGTGAAGCGACTTTGACCGGCCTAGGCGAGTCAGACGTAAGCGCTGTCGCAAAATTGTAACCTTCCAGAATGTAGGCAGGGGTCCTAGAGCTTTAGCAAAGATGGGTAGCCCCTGCACTCGGCCATCTCAGACAACTCCTACATCTCATACATTGGAGACATCAACATTGTCTTACTGGTAGAGAAGAACTCATGGGAGGTATGTGCTGGATGCCGCAAGGTGGATGTCCACCTGGGGAAGGTCATGGGTTCCAGGAGGGGAACCAACTCATGACGAAATCTCAGACGGAACCACCCTGCTGGGGGGTTACTACGTCTGGAGCACTGAGGTCGGTTAGAGCTACACGTGGATAACTCAGCTTGGACCCGCCAAAGGTGGCAGGCTGCTCCGCTCAGCCCGCTGCCTTGAGTGCTTAGTGATGGATGGAAAGCCTATTCTTCGCCTGAGGGGAAAGAAGGGAGGCAGATGATTGCGCACTGACCCACCTAAAGAGGGGGATGGCGCTCTTCACAGGCGTACGCCCTACCGGCCGCCGGTCTCACCTGGTGATACCCTGTAAGACTCGAGCTGACACCGGTTCCACGCGGAGGTTGTAGAACCTTGCAAAGGTGTTGGGCGTAGCCCGACCCACAGCTCTGCATATGTCTGCCAGAGAGGCGCCCTGAGCCAGTGCCCATGAGGAGGCAACACCCCTAGTGGAGTGTGCCCTCACGGAGTGTGGAGTGTGCCCCCACGGGCAGTCCTGAGATCGGTACGCCGTTGTGACGGCATCAACAATCCAGTGCGCCAGTCTCTGTTTGGAGACAGCCCTCCCCTTCTTCTGACCTCCGAAACAAACAAAGAGCTGCTCAGAGCTTCTAAAGCTCTGTGTGCAGTCCACGTAGAGGTGCAAGGCGCGTACTGGACACAACACGGATGGGGCTGGGTCTTCCTCCCCGGTGGGGAGCGCCTGCAAGTTCACCACCTGGTCCCGGAAGGGAGTGGTGGGAACCTTGGGCACGTAGCCGGGCCGGGGTCTCAGGATCACGTGAGAATCACCGGGTCTGAAATTTAGGCAATCCGTGGACACGGAAAATGCTTGCAGATCCCCCACCCTCTTGATGGATGCGAGCGCCACCAGGAGAGCCGTCTTCATCGTAAGATGAGAAAGAGCCGGCTCTCCGGGGGGCTCGAAGGGAGGCCTCTGAAGGCCCACCAGGACCACATTGAGGTCCCAAGAGGGTACGGAGCGCGGACGAGGTGGGTTAAGCCTCCTCGTGCCCCTGAGGAACCCGATGATCAGGTCATGCTGCCCTAGAGGTTTTCCAGCACTGACCAACAATTCCGTGGGTCTTCTCTGCGAGAAGAACACCAAGACGACAAGAGGCGCCACTTAAAGGCGTACAGCCGCCTTGTGGCATCTGTGTTGAGGGGGCCCTCAGTCAGGGAGTACCATAGCGGGCAATGGGTGGTGTCCAGGGAGGCAAATAGGTCCACCTGTGCCCGCCCGAACTGCACCCAAATGAGCTGAACTGCACAGGGGTGGAGTCGCCACTCTCCACGGGGCGTCGACTGACGAGAGGGTGCGTCGGCTGTCTGGTTCAGGTCGCCCTGTATGTGAGTGGCATGCAGAGACTTCGTCACCTGCTGACTCCACAGGAGGAGGCGTCGGGCAAGTTGCGTTAACTGCCGTGAGCGAATGCCACCCTGGTGGTTGATATACGCTACGGCAGTTGTGCTGTCTGATCGGACCAGCACGTGCTGGCCCTGCACGAGGGACCGTAGTCCCGTCACTGCCAGCAGAACAGGAAACAACTCTAGGCAGTTGATATGCCAACACAGGTGGGCCCCCGTCCAGCGACCCGACACTGTGTGCCCTTTGCACACCACACCCCAACCCTGTAGGGAGGCGTCGGTCGACCTGCCCCATGGGGACGCCAGTCCGTAAGAAGGTCACTGAAGACCACGGGGTTAGGATACGACGGCAGAGAGGCGTAATGACGATCTGCCTCCTGCCTGTGTGCCACGCTCTCCAGGGAACTCGTCTCTGTAGCCAGTGCTGAAGCGGTCTCATGTGCATCAACCCGAGGGGAATTACCCCCGCCGAGGACGCCATGTGTCCCAGGAGCCTCTGAAAAAGTTTCAGGGCGACCGCTGGTTGCCGCCTGAAGAGTTCAGGCAGTTCAGCACTGACTGTGCGCGTTCTGAAGTGAGCCGCGCCGTCATGGAGACAGAGTCGAGGTTCATACCGAGAAAAAAGGAGCTCTGCGCAGGGGAGAGCTGGCTCTTTTCTCGGTTGACCCGTAACCCCAAACGGTCTAGGTGCCAGAGCACCATATCCCTGTGTGTACACAACAGATCTCGCGAGTGAGCCAAGATAAGCCAGTCGTCGAGATAGTTGAGTACCCGCACACCTCTCTCCCTGAGGGGAGTGAGGGCGGCTTCCACGACCTTCGTAAAGGCCCGTGGGGACAGGGACAGACCGAATGGGAGGACCCTGTACTGAAATGCCCACCCCTCGAAAGCGAACCGTAGGTACGGCCAGTGACGAGGGAGAATCGAGACATGAAAGTACACGTCCTTCACGTCGATAGCCACGAACTAATCCTGACGCCTGACGGACGTCAAGATGCGCCACTGCGTGAGCATCCTGAAGAAGGCCGGGGCTGCTGGGACCTCGACGGCCAGAAGGCGGCCGGGTCGTGGCAGGATGTGCTTGATGGCCTCCGTCTGCTTCTGCACTGAGAACTGCTGTGAGACATCGTCCGACCAAAGCCCGCGCCGTCACCTTAGTCACCCGGAGGGCGAAGTCGGTGGCAGTGCAGAGCTCCTGCATAATCTTTGGGTCGGTCTTACCCTCGTGGAGCTCTTTCAGTGCCTTGGCCTGATGGACCTGCAGGACGGCCACGGCACGAAGAGCTGAGGCAGCCTGTCCAGCGGTGTTGTAGGATTTCAACACCAACGATGCCGAAACCCTACACGGCTTAGACGGGAGTTTAGGTCGAGACCTCCAGGTGGCCGCAGTCTGTGGGCACAGGTGCACCGCAACTTCACGTTCCGCCTGGGGGACATCGACGTAGCCCCTAGCTGCCCCACCATCGAGGGAAGAGAGGGCGACAGAGTCAGCTTGACGGGAGCAAGCCGAGAAGGGGGCGCTCCAGGTCTTGCTGATCTCCTCATGGACCTCGGGGAAAAAAGGCACAGGGGGCGTGCGCGGCTTGGAGTCGCGCTCGGACCCGATGTACCAATTATCCAGCCGCGAGCGCTGGGGCGGGGCCAGTGCGGTGCACTGCAGCCCGATGCTCGCGGCGGCCCGAGAGAGCATGGCTGACATCTCGACGTCTGCCTTTTCCTGAGCTCTATATCCCGGAGGAGACGGCTCGAAGGAATCGCCAGGGTCGGATGCCAGTAGGTCGCTCTCCGATGCTGCGAGGGACATCTCATCTTCATCACGCATCGTGTCCGATTGCGTGACGGAGGAGTAAGACGGTGTGGTACCGTCTCCCTGGGAACGGCCAGACGAGCAAGACGGGGACGTGAACGGTCCGCGAGCCATCGGCTGACAGATTTATGCTCTTGGTAATCCCCATGCCACCCAAGCTGCTTCCCTCCGCTGCACCACGTCAAGAATTCAGCTCTAGTAGTCATTCGATGCGAAGGCTCTGGAGAACAAAAGGTGAATGAATGAGCACGCCGGCTCCCCTTTTATACCCGGATTTTTTTACATACGTAACCGAGACGTTAAATTACAGAAAAAATTTGAGTAATCCCTTACTTTACTTTTTCAAGGGAAAGGTAATTCAATTACAGAAACTAATTACTTAGTAACTAGTTACACCGTGCAAGCGCTGTCTCTGATTTGTTGTAAAACTTATGCTGCGTTCGGATTTTGGGTATCGCCGACCTCAATACCAGAAGTGAACGTGTGGAACGGCAAACAAAGTGGGTTTTCGACCTCTGAACTTGAGGCAGATCGATCAACCCTGACCTCAGCGAGACACGTCATTTGACGTCATGAACAAGATGGCTTGGCAAGCTCTTCGCAGGCTTATGTGAACCACTTAAAAACTATTTTTACAACACGTAATATGTATGAACATTAATATATACAGAAACCGTTTACGAACAAATACCCACGTTTGAATAGCTACCATATAACAAGGTAAACATGTACATGTGACATGTGGTTGACTGGAACTGGAATTGAGGTCGGAAGTCGGATATTTCACGCCATAATATCCAAAACCTGAGTAATAATATGCTGCGCTCAAAACACGTAAAATAAATCTCAGATACGTGATCAGATCTGAACGCCGTAATGGACAGTTTTTATTGAGTTTCAGCCTTTGTTACATATTTCATCATAATCGTGACATTGGTAATTTCTAAACCTGAGATAAATGCACTATATAAAGACATATACATATAATGCACTATTCTGTACTTTCCCTTCTTTGTCATTTTTCAGAATATTCAGAATTATTTTGAAGGCTATGTAAAAAAAAAAGGATGTATAAGAGACTACTGTACTTTTTTTTTTCAATTCAAAAATTATTTCGCTTATGGTTAAAGTTTAGCAGAACTGGTACCATCAGATTTAGCATGTCTCTTTTTTGCCTTTCGCTTACATGTAGGAATAGGAAGTTTTGAGGAATAAAAAGTATAATGAATACATTTATTACAATAAAAACATTGTTATTTTGTACTGGGGCACAGGACACAGTTAGAGGACAAACTGACAGAATATGTTAAGGAAACACTCAGTTACATTGAGACCGTGAGGGACTTCTGTGACCAAGAACAAAAATGGACCACTGAGAGAAAGGCAGAGGTTAAGAAGATGAGAGACATCAATGAAAATCAGAAGCAGAAGGAGCTGGACGCCGTCCTCGCAGACACATTAATGGGGCTGAAGACACTTGAGCCCTTCCTGGATGCAGTGGAGAAGCTAACAGTAACCTCACGTCATGTCTTCAGTGACCAGATCTTCCTGCTGAGGGGAAAGAGCCCTAAAATTGTGAAGTCGGTCATCATAGCTGCAGGAATAGATGCTCCTCTCCTCATCCACTTTAAGAGAAATCGTCCCGGTTACGTATGTAACCTCTGTTCCCTGATGGAGGGAACAAGACGTTGTGTCGAAGCCGACAGATGGGGTTCGCCCTTGAGAACCAATCGTCTCTGACTATTTTGAAAAGGCCAATGAAATTGGCGAATGAAATTTGCATGCCGGGCTCCGCCCCCGGATATCCGGGTATAAAAGGGGAGCCGGCGTGCTCATTCATTCACCTTTTGTGCTGAGGAGCCTGAGAGCATCTCGTGACTGCTGCAGCGGACGGCTATTGTCGTGGCAAGAAGGACACAACGTCTTGTTCCCTCCATCAGGGAACAGAGGTTACATACGTAACCGGGACGTTCCCTTTCTGTCGGTCTCTCGACGTTGTGTCGAAGCCGACAGATGGGGTTCCTATGGAAAACGCCACGGCACTAGCCGCGTCACAATCTCTAGCGAAGCGACGTTGACCGGCCTGGGCAAGCCACACGTGAGCGCTATCGCGAAATTTGTAACCTTCCAGTGGGCAGGCAGGGGCTCCCAGAGCTTTTGGCAAAGATGAGTAGCCCCTGCCCTCCGCCAACTCAGACGGCCCCATTGGCGAGGGCCATCCAGTCGTAGGGCTACTGGGTAAGCGCTGTTCCTTCAATGAGGACGTGCGCTACGGAGACCACTTCCCACCCTAGGGGGGAATACAGTGGAGACACCAACATGGTCTCACCAAATAGGGGAGAACTCATGGGAGGTATGTGCGGAATGCCGCAAGGTGGATGTCCACCTGGGGAGGTCATGGGTTGCCACGCGGGGAACCATCTCATGACGACATCTCAGACGGAACCACCCTAGTGGGGGGTTACTACGTGTGGGGCACTAGGTCCGGTTAGAGCTATATGTAATAACTCAGCTTGATACCCGGCCATAGGCGGCAGGGCTGCTCCGCCGAGCCCGCCGCCCTGAGTGCTATTGATGGATGGACGGACTGCCTATTCTTCACCCTTGGGGAAAGAAGGGAGGCAGCCCATAGCGCACTGGTCCACCTCAGAAGGGGAATGGCGCTATGCGCAGGCGTACACCCCACGACTGCTGGTCTCACCTGCTGGCAAGACTCGAGCTGCCGACTCCCCACGGAGGTTGTAAGCCTCTGCGAGGTATAGCGTAGCCCAACCCGCAGCTCTACAGATGTCTGCCAGAGAGGCGCACTAAGCCGATGCCCACGAGGAGGTCACACCCCGAGCGGAGTGTACCGTCACTCAAATGGGCACGGGCTAGGATCGGCACGCCGTAGTGACGGCGTGTGCGACCCAGCGCTACAACTCTCCTCGGATACAGCACTCCCGTTGCTGACCTCCATAACAGACAAGAGCTGCTCAGGGCCTTGAAGCCCTCAGTGTGGTTCGAGTAGAGGCGCAATGCGCTTACTGGACACCCCACGTACAGGTTGGGTCTTTCTCCCGGTGTGGGAGCGCCTGCAAGTTCACCACCTAGTCCCAAAGGGGGGCGGCGGAACTTTGGGCACGTAAGTCGGCCGGGGTCTCAGGATCACGTGAGAGTCACCGGGCCTGAAATTTGGCAATCGGTGGACACGGAATGCTTGCAGGTGCCTCACCCTCTGGATGGACTCGAGCCCCAGCAGGAGAGCCAACCCCCCTCGCAGAACGAGGAAGGGGCTCTCGGCAGGGCCCGAAAAAAGGGGACCCAAAGGTCCACCTTAAGGTCCCTAGAGGGTACGGGGCGCGGACGAGGCCTTAGCCCCTCGCGCCCTAGAGGAACCTAATAATCAGGTCATGCCGCCCCAGAGGCTCACCAGCAACTGGTACGTGATAACCGCGACAGCGGGTACCCACGTTCCAATGTGGAAGGGGAGATTACTCCCCAGCCTCTCCTGCAATAGGACAGCACGTTCCTGAGCGAGCAATTCCGCGGGTCTTCTCCTCGAGAAGAGCACCAGGACGAGAAGGGGCGCCACTTAAAGGCATCCAGCCTTGTGGGCATGGCCCTTGCCTGAGTGACAGTCTCCACCACTGAGGGGGGTAGGTCATCCAGGAACTCCTCGTCCCATCCAGGAGCCAGACCCAGAGGTCCGGCTCGAACGCCACAACGTGTCCATCCCCTGCGAGTAGGCCCTTCGCCAGGGGATTTGGCCAGGGGGAGTTGTCGTCAGGAGTATTAGCTCCGAGGACCAAGTGTAGTTGGGCCCGTAAGGCGCAACTAGCAGCACTTGATACTCCCTTCCCAGACCTTGCACAGGACCTGCGCAATGAAGCTCACTGGGGGGAAGCGTAGTTCCGCTTGTCCCGCGGCCAGCTGCGCGCTAGGGCCTCCGTGTCGAGGGGGGAGCCTCGACCAGGGAGTGCCCAGCGGCACTGGGGGGTGTTCAGGGAGGCAACAGGTCCACCTGTGCCCGCCCAAACCACACCCAAGCCGGCCGCAGTGGTGGAGTCGTCACTTCGCACGAGGTGTCAACTGACGAGAGAGCGCTTGGCTGTCTGGTTCAGGACACCCGGTGGCGTGTGACCTGCAGGGGCCTTGCCACCTGCTGTCTCCACCAGGGGTGGAGTCGTCACTTCCCACGAGGCGTCAACTGACGAGAGAGCGCTTGGCTGTCTGGTTCAGGACATCCGGTGGTCATGTGACCTGCAGGGGCTTTGCCACCTGCTGTCTCCACTGGAGGCTGCGCGCTAGGGCCTCCGTGTCGAGGGGGTCCTCGTCCAAGGAATGCCCAGCGGTACTGGGTGGTGTTCAGGGAGGCGACAGGTCCCCCTGTGCCCGCCCAAACCACACCCAGGCCAGCCCGCAGGGGTGGAGTCATCACTTCCCACGGGGTGTCAACTGACGAGAGAGCGCTTGGCTGTCTGGTTCAGGACGCCCGGTGGGCATGTGACCTGCAGGGGCTTTGCCACCTGCTGTCTCCACGGGAGGAGGCGTTTTGGGCGAGTTGCGATGACTGCAGCGAGCGAGTGCCACCCTGAGGTTTAGTACGCTACGCCGGTCGTGCTGTCCGGGCCAGTATGCTGGCTCTGCACGAGAGGCCGGAGCCTCATCAGTGCAAGCAGGACAGCTAGCAACTTGAAGGCAGTGATCTGCCAACGCAGGCGGGGGCCCGTCCAGCGACCCGACACTGCGCGCCCATTGCACACCGCACCCGCACCCCGTAGGGAGGCGTCTGTCGTTCCACGACCGGCCTCAAGACCTGCTCGGGGTTAGGATGCGACGGCAGCAGGTGTAATGACGATACGCCTACTGCCGGTGCGCCACACTCTCCAGGGAACTCATCTCTGTAGTCAGTGCTGTCGCGGTCCCATGTGCGTCAACTCGAGGGGGACAGGCCACCCCCGAGGACACCATGCCCAGGAGCCTCTGAAACTGATTTCAGGGGACCGCTGGCTGCTGCCTGAAAGTTCAAGCAGCTCAGCACTGACTGTACGCCGTCATGGAGACAGTGTTGAGTTCTCTACCAGGAAAAGGGGGAGCTCCGCGCCAGGGAGAGCTGCTCTCTTTTTCCCGGCTGACCCGTTTACTGACATGCCAGCCCCTCGACAGTGCCGAGGGAACTGTACATGAGAGTATGCGGTCAGTTGTCATGAACCACTCCTGGCGTCTGACAGACACCAGGACGCGCTTCTGCGCCTCCCGAACGGCACCCTTGCAAGGTGCTGCTCAAGGTATGCAGCGACCCCTGGTTTTGGGGATGATGAAGTGCGGCTGTCGAAGCCACTGGACATCTCGGCCGAGGGGACGGTTCGATCGCCTTCGCCAGAGGGGTGGCAGCCCCGGCCTGGAGCACAGGAACATCCCTGCCTCTGCTGAGGTAAGAGGATGCCTGAAGTCCGGCGGAGGTCTGGTGAGCTGGATCGAATGCCGAGACGGACCACACTCCCAGCCACCGTGATGGTTTGAAATGCTAACCAAGCACCCAGAGACCTCACAGGGGGGGCTGCGATCTACTTCATCAACCCGCGGGGGTTGGTTCAATGACTAGCAGTGCTGTTCTCCCCGGGGGGAACGGCTCCGCTAAATCACCTGCCAGGCGATGGCGCAGCTCGACGCACCGTCGAAGCGAGAGTGCTGAGGGCTGCTTTATACTCGTCATTGCGTGCCGCCACGACGCAACGTCGAGTTGCCGAACACCATCTTTCAGAGGGTGAGAGCGGCTGCAAGTGGGACCCAGAGAGAGACCTCTCCTTGTGAGAAGGCGGGCACTAGGCCCCCGAAGGGGCCCAGAAGGTGTTTGGGACGCGGCAGGGACCGCCCCAGTCCGACCATCCAGCAACCCAGGCTGGGTCGGGCCCGATGGTTCAATCTCTCTAGGTGGTCCTTCTCTTGACGTCCTCCTCCGGGGGGCCACCTGCGGGGGCACCAGAACCGGAGTCGACGCTGGAGAAGGCCAGGGCTGCCGGGGGCAGACCACGTGCGAGACCTCGACGGCCGAAAGGCGGCCGGGTCACAGCAGGCCGGTCTGTTTCTACACTGTCAAAAGGCTGCTGGAGCAGTCCTTGACAGCGCCACCAATCAGCCGACCTTGCGAGAGAGGAGTCGGGAAAGTGGCCTTTCTCGACATCGCCCCCCTGCGCAAGATTGGGTCCGAGGCATCTTTCCGGGCCACTGATGTGGACATCGTCCGACCCAGCCTGCGCTGCCACCGCGGTCCCCGGAGGGCCAGTCGGCGGCGGCACTACTTGGGTCGGTCTTACCCCATGGGGCTCTCTTTAGCGCCCTGGCCTGCAGGAAGGCCATGCGTAAGAGTGGAGGCAGCTTGGTCCACGGCACTGCCAGCCTCAACACCAGAGATGTTGAGACCTTACATGCCCTGGACGGTGAGTCTAGGTCAAGCCCCCCAGGTGGCCGCCGTCTGCGGATACCCGCGACTGCATGCTCCACCCAGGGTGCATTGACATAGTCCCTAGCTGCCTCCCCGCCCCGAGGGAAGAGAGGGCGATAGAGTCAGCTAGACGGAAGCGCGCTGAAGGGGACGCTCCAGGTCTTACTGAACTCCTTATGCAGCTCGGTAAAACTTGGCACTTGAGCCGGGCCCAATGTGCGAGTACCCAGCCGCGAGCACCAGGGCTGCACCGCAACCCGACGCTCACGGCGGTCCGAGCGAGCATGGCTGACATCTTGACGTCTGCTCTCACCTGTGCTCGACCTCCCGAGGGAGGGAGCTTCAGGGAATCGCCAGAGTCTGATGCCAGCAGGTCGCGCTCCGATGTTGCAAGAGACACCTCATCTCCACGGCTCGTGTCCGAGCGCGTGGCTGAGGAATAAGATGGCGTAGGACCATCCTTGGGGACCTGCTAAACAAGCGAGACGGGGCGCGAGCGGTCCGCGAGCCGACCGGCTGACGGATTAACGCTCACGATAATCCCCACATCACCCTCGCTGCTCGCCGCCGCTGACGGCAGGGCCGTAGCCGCTGCGGTCACAGAACGGGAAGCAAACGAGGTGGTGGCTTGCTCTTGACAGAACGTAGCCAACGTGACGCAACGTCTGAATAGCCGTCCGCCCGCAGTGACGCAACGTCTGACTAGCCATCCGCGCGCAGTGACGCAACGTCTGAATAGCCATCCGCGCGCCGTGCGGGCAGGACGAATCCACGAGGCTGCCACAGTGATCGGACCCCCGAACACTTGCGGCAACCACCGTGTCCGTCCCCGTCCTCGATGAGTGTACTGCACCCAAGAGATCAGCGGGCAATGCCACGCTGAGGAAATTGCTCTTTTAGAAAAATACCTCAGGAACTGCCAGGACGCCCAGGGGAATCTCCGCTGCACCGCGTCGTAGAAATCGGCAATTCGAAGAATGTCATCAGATGCGAAGGCTCCGAAGAACAAAAGGTGAATGAATGAGCACGCCGGCTCCCCTTTTATACCCGGATATCCGGGGGCGGAGCCCGGCATGCAAATTTCATTCGCCAATTTCATTGGCCTTTTCAAAATAGTCAGAGACGATTGGTTCTCAAGGGCGAACCCCATCTGTCGGCTTCGACACAACGTCGAGAGACCGACAGAAAGGGAAGCAGAAACCTTCTTCCGTCCTATACTCCAGAATGTGAATGTTTTGATCTTTCAGCTAAACAACTATGTTCTCGAAACAGAAAAGCTTTGTCGCAGACTAAGACAAAGGTGAGTTATGAAATTCCTGATAAAAATGACAATTTATTACCTTTATGTAATTTTAAACTCTTTTCTTCTTTTGAAATGAAAAACTGGGGAGCGGCATTTTTTAACATTGAGTGCATTTACTTGGAGCATCGTACTCCGATTATGCTTTATACGCTGAAAACGTGTAAGGTCATGTAAATGTTTAGCCGGTTTATTGATATGCATGTAAACGCATAAAAACAGCTGAATTTTGATAGATATCCGTATATTTTGTGCATGTAAAAAGCACTCATTGAGGGGTAAATTCACTATAGAGTTGTGCCAAAGAGGCTGCGTCATTTTCACAAAACCCTCTTGTGTACTAAATGCATTGAAATAGTACTGTCCTTTCAAACCTGTATGTATATATTTCTTCTGCAGAACACAAAAGAAGATCTTTTGAAGATCTTTCGGTCACCGACATTCTTCAAAATATTTTCTTTTGTGTTCTAAGGAAGAATGAAAATCATACAGGTTTGAAATGACAAGAGGTTGAGAAAATGATGACAGAATGAATTTTTTGGTGAACTATAACTTTTAGACATATTGAATGAACACAAATTTATTAAGAGCTATGGAGAATGGTAAAAGTTTAACTTCTGTTTTTTGGTCTGTTTTTTTACCCAAAGCTTTGTTTCACTTCAAATTTGTAGGCCTACTAATACTAATAAATAAAAAATGAACATGTTTTTTATTTATGTTGTTTTTCAGTTCAGTCTTGTCTGGAGACATCTATAAGTAAGTAATTTTTTTTCTCTAATTTAGGTGGAGATAAACGAACGTTACTAAGACTTAACTGTTAATTACACTGAAATTCTTTCCAGACATAAAATGGATGGACCTTTAGTGCAGCTCATTTTGAAAGCAAGTGAAAACACCATGAATCAAATGCTTTATCATCTGAACCAGTTGTGTGAAATCAGGTGAGACCTCAAGCTCTTTTTAAATCAAATTGTTCGGTGAAAAAGTGCCAGAGAGGTGGACTATTTGATCAACTCCGTCTTCTTTCTCCTTGTCCAGGATGGACAAGCACACCCGGCTGGCGTTCCTTTTTCAAGAACATGCTCAGAAATTCATTGACGTATTCAGTGAACGTCGGTCTAGGATGTGGCAGTTCCTGTCAGATCTGGACAAGACGGCAGTTAAGCTGAACGAGATGAAGAAGGGGGCCAGTATATCTACTGTGGTTGGTAGTTCAGTGGGGATAGTCGGCGGGTACTTGTCTATTGTTGGCATGGTTCTTGCCCCGATCACTGCAGGAGTATCTTTGGGTTTATCTCTGACAGGGGCCGGTCTGGCGGGCATCAGTGGAGTCAATGGTCTTGTAACAGGGGTCACTGAAATGAAAGTCAACAGTAACCATGTGCACAATGCACAAAGTTATTTAAAGAGTTACATGGATGATATGAGCGAGATTGTATACTGTCTGAAAGAAGCAGCCAACAGTGAAAGACCTTTAGTACAGCCTAGTGCAGTTGATTATGATACTGTGATAAACTTGGTGCATGCAGTAGGTCAAGGTGCTGTGGATGTGCTGAATGTAGTTGTGGCGGTTAAAGAGTATGAAAGTACAAATGTAATTACACCAGCAGAGATCACAATCGAGACCATAGCCGAAGATGTCCTTGACACGGAGCAGGTGGCTATTAACCTGGCTAGGACAGGGACGCTGGTAACAGCAAAAACAGTCATAACGCCTGTTAAAGCTGCATCTGGCATATTAAGTGGACTCTTAGTTGTCCTGGATGGCTATCTTCTTATCAAAGGAATTAAAAGTCTTTCAGCAGGTAGTGAGAACGAGGTCTCTCAGCTCATCCGCTCCAGGGCAGCTCTGTGGAAATCTGAGCTTGAGGCCTGGGAGAAAATTCACAAATCCTTATGCATAGGAATAAAGATGATTAGCGAGAGTCAGGATACTTTGGAGCAACCATTTCTTCCTTAGATATATGAACGTTTTAAGGTTGTGTGTTATTTTTTACTTAAATGCACATCTATGATCTGACATCTGAATTACAGTTCCATATCACTGCTGCAAGTTTAACTGAATAAGGTTATACTGTAACCTACTGTCCACCACTTAAAACAGATCTGACAACAAACAAAATCACAGCGATTTGCATTGTCCGAGAAGATATGACTGTTAATATTTAGCATAAAAAATTACTAATAAGAAATAAAATCACAGAGATTTGCATTGTCTGAGAAGATATAACTGTTAATACTTAGCATAAAAAAATACTAATAAGAAATAAAATCACAGAGATTTATGTTGTCCTAGAAGATTTGACTGTTAATATTTAGCTTAAAAAAATATTAATAAGAAATAAAATCACAGAGATTTATGTTGTCCGAGAAGATATAACCGTTAATATTAAGTATAAAAAATTACTAATAAGAAATAAAATCACAGAGATTTATGTTGTCCGAGAAGATTTGACTGTTAATATTTAGCTTAAAAAAATATTAATAAGAAATAAAATCACAGAGATTTATGTTGTCCGAGAAGATATAACCGTTAATATTAAGTATAAAAAATTACTAATAAGAAATAAAATCACAGAGATTTGCATTGTCCGAGAAGATATAACCGTTAATATTTAGCATAAAAAAATACTAATAAGAAATAAAATCACAGAGATTTATGTTGTCCGAGAAGATTTGACTGTTAATATTTAGCATAAAAAATTACTAATAAGAAATAAAATCACAGAGATTTGCATTGTCCGAGAAGATTTGACTGTTAATATTTAGCTTAAAAAATTACTAATAAGAAATAAAATCACAGAGATTTATGTTGTCCGAGAAGATTTGACTGTTAATATTTAGCTTAAAAAATTACTAATAAGAAATAAAATCACAGAGATTTATGTTGTCCGAGAAGATTTGACTGTTAATATTTAGCTTAAAAAATTACTAATAAGAAATAAAATCACAGAGATTTATGTTGTCCGAGAAGATTTGACTGTTAATATTTAGCTTAAAAAATTACTAATAAGAAATAAAATCACAGAGATTTATGTTGTCCTAGAAGATTTGACTGTTAATATTTAGCATTAAACAATTACTAATAAGAAATAAAATCACAGAGATTTGCATTGTCCGAGAAGATTTGACTGTTAATATTTAGCTTAAAAATTACTAATAAGAAATAAAATCACAGAGATTTGCATTGTCCGAGAAGATTTGACTGTTAATATTTAGCATTAAACAATTACTAATAAGAAATAAAATCACAGAGATTTCTGTTGGGCGAGAAGATTTGACTGTTAATATTTAGCTTAAAAAATTACTAATAAGAAATAAAATCACAGAGATTTATGTTGTCCTAGAAGATTTGACTGTTAATATTTAGCTTAAAAAATTACTAATAAGAAATAAAATCACAGAGATTTCTGTTGGGCGAGAAGATTTGACTGTTAATATTTAGCTTAAAAAATTACTAATAAGAAATAAAATCACAGAGATTTATGTTGTCCGAGAAGATTTGACTGTTAATATTTAGCTTAAAAAATTACTAATAAGAAATAAAATCACAGAGATTTATGTTGTCCTAGAAGATTTGACTGTTAATATTTAGCATTAAACAATTACTAATAAGAAATAAAATCACAGAGATTTATGTTGTCCGAGAAGATTTGACTGTTAATATTTAGCTTAAAAAATTACTAATAAGAAATAAAATCACAGAGATTTATGTTGTCCGAGAAGATTTGACTGTTAATATTTAGCTTAAAAAATTACTAATAAGAAATAAAATCACAGAGATTTATGTTGTCCGAGAAGATTTGACTGTTAATATTTAGCTTAAAAAATTACTAATAAGAAATAAAATCACAGAGATTTATGTTGTCCTAGAAGATTTGACTGTTAATATTTAGCTTAAAAAATTACTAATAAGAAATAAAATCACAGAGATTTATGTTGTCCGAGAAGATTTGACTGTTAATATTTAGCTTAAAAAATTACTAATAAGAAATAAAATCACAGAGATTTATGTTGTCCGAGAAGATTTGACTGTTAATATTTAGCTTAAAAAATTACTAATAAGAAATAAAATCACAGAGATTTATGTTGTCCGAGAAGATTTGACTGTTAATATTTAGCTTAAAAAATTACTAATAAGAAATAAAATCACAGAGATTTATGTTGTCCTAGAAGATTTGACTGTTAATATTTAGCATTAAACAATTACTAATAAGAAATAAAATCACAGAGATTTATGTTGTCCGAGAAGATTTGACTGTTAATATTTAGCTTAAAAAATTACTAATAAGAAATAAAATCACAGAGATTTATGTTGTCCGAGAAGATTTGACTGTTAATATTTAGCTTAAAAAATATTAATAAGAAATAAAATCACAGAGATTTATGTTGTCCGAAAAGATTTGACTGTTAATATTTAGCATAAAAAATTACTAATAAGAAATAAAATCACAGAGATTTATGTTGTCCGAGAAGATTTGACTGTTAATATTTAGCTTAAAAAATTACTAATAAGAAATAAAATCACAGAGATTTATGTTGTCCGAGAAGATTTGACTGTTAATATTTAGCTTAAAAAATTACTAATAAGAAATAAAATCACAAAGATTTATGTTGTCCGAGAAGATTTGACTGTTAATATTTAGCTTAAAAAATTACTAATAAGAAATAAAATCACAGAGATTTATGTTGTCTGAGACGATTTGACTGTTAATATTTAGCTTAAAAATTACTAATAAGAAATAAAATCACAGAGATTTGCATTGTCCGAGAAGATTTGACTGTTAATATTTAGCTTAAAAAATTACTAATAAGAAATAAAATCACAGAGATTTGCATTGTCCGAGAAGATTTGACTGTTAATATTTAGCTTAAAAAATTACTAATAAGAAATAAAATCACAGAGATTTGCATTGTAACTGTTAATAATAATGTTAATGGGTAGCGGGTGTGTGTCGCGTAGAAGATTACGTCACGGCAGTTTACTGCGGCAGCTATGACGAGCAGGTACTCTTGTGGAGGTTCTATCTGCAATGGAAAACCGAGACGAGTTGCGCTGGTACTGGTAATGGAAAAGACCCATTAATCACAGAGATTTGCATCGTCTGAGAAGATGTGACCGTAAATTTTTAGCATGAAACATTTCAACAACAACGTATTGACAGCCGTATTATACTGTCCAGATGAAGGCATATTTCAAACAGCAAATTACATGAAACGATGAGCAAGTTAAAGATAAAACCCAGAGAAACACGAAAATAACAAAAGCAACATCTTAAAAACAGGTCTGTGGAGTAAACGGTGCTTTAGATACACAGCAGCAAGCTTCAATTCCACTACAGCGCAGCTGGTCATGTTTGTCCTACTCATGCATTTCATATATGACAGGGCTGTTGAATACGATGAGAACAAAAGATCTAAGAACGGCCCATCGTCAATTATTTCTCACTTGGCCCACCCAGAGTAAATCAACCAATCACATAATTCATCTGTTGCATCCTTTGACAAATGGAAAGTGATATTCTCTTCTTTTTCTTTATTATGAGCCACAAAAGAACTTCACTATGAATGTTGGTTTCTATCGATGTCTCACCTATTTGTGCTTTTTTTATTCGTTGATTTCATTCTGATGATTTCATGTTTTTTGTTTAATCATATTTTCTCTCAATTGTCATTGTTTTTCTGCACTTGTTCACACAGAATTGAAATCTTAAATAATTGTGTCAATTATATCAATATAAATACTAAATAATAAGAAATCTCAAAAGGAAACTGCAAAATGAAAAAATGGTTTGTCTGAAAATGTCTCTGTATTCAGAAGTCTGCTGTTTGCTATTTGAACCACTAGAGGTCACACTCTTAATTAAAAAGTGTACAATTGCTTAAATGTCCAATGTGTAAGTGTTTGGAGGATCTACTGACAAAAATACAATATAATATACACATGTCTTCAGGGGTGTATGAAGATCTTACATAATGATCGTTCTGTTTTAATGAACTTAGAATGAGCTATTTCTATCTACATACACCACATGTCCCTTGCATGTAGTTCTTCATACAAACTGATCGGAGAATACATTCATTTGTAGAATAAATAGCTAAAAAACCATCACAAAATTTGCACAAAGTTTCAAATGACGTTGAAAATGTCTGGACATTCAATCCTTTAGTCTTTGAAAGAAAACACATTTACCTGGTTTGATTAAAATAATGTCCAAAATAAGAACACGACTCAGCAGCGCTATCTCGTGTTTCAGAGAGTAACTGCATGCTGTCAAATATAATGCAGACATGCTGAATTAAACCATTTCAAGAAGTCAAAGTTTTGTTACATTTCTATGAGCCCGTTCATGATGAACATAGGAATGGAGAAAAAAATACACATTTTATACATTTATTACAAATCTAAAAGTTGTGTAAAAATATAAATAAATGAATGAATGAATAAATAAAACATTACTTAATAAAATAATAAAATAGACGGTGTTTAATAGTTCTTGTTTAATTCAGTCATGTTCCTTTCCAGTCATCACAACAAATCTTCCCTTTATATTTTCAGGGTCACAAAGAAAATAAAAGTTGTGTTTAACATGCTGTGTTATCACACATTTATACATTTCGGTCTTATTACTAGTATGCAGAAATAAACTGGCATAACACTGAGCTCAAAACAACAGTTAAACATAACAGTTATAAAAAATTAGACGTCCAAAACTTTAGAAGTGTATATTTGATAGTTTTGTCTTTTATGACTAATACTGTTCTCATGGACCAAGATCAAGACGTAGTCTCCCATCTTTAACAAGAAGTCGGAGATGTTTGTACTCATATGCAGTATTTATTAAGAGAATGGTCAAACAGGCAGAGATCAACAGCATCAGGTATGTCAGGGGACATCCAAAATCAATCACAAGTAGAGGTCAGGGCAGGCAGCAGAGAATCACAGTATGATATAAATAATCCAAGATCATGCACAGCAGGAACAAACACAGTGAAACCGCTCGGAAATGTCAGACAGGCTAAACAAGACTTCACAATGATTGAGAGTCCAAACACAGTATATATAGAGGAGTGGTAATGGGGAACACCTGGTGGCGGTTAGCATGGGATTATGGGAAATGGAGTTGGAAGTGGGAATGGACACAAAATGCCAGAGTCCATAGTGGAGTGCCCTCTACTGGAGTTCATGGGTACTCCAGCTGACGATCGTGATGCCATTTTTTTATATGTGATTTTTATTTTATTTTAAATATATATCATAATTAAGGATGTAAATACAAAATTGTCTTAATAACACTAAAACATTGGTGGTACATGAAAATAAATATTACCAAAGAATTGTACAGGAACTATTAAAAGGTTGTGTGTAGTTAAGAAGATAAATAAATTATTTCTATGTTTTATTGGTGGTGAGGTCGACGGCGGCACAGGGGTCTTATAATATTTAATGTCCACTATATTATGATATAGTTCCATAATTCTGATATATTAACTCAATTGTTTTCACTTTTGAAGGATTAAATAAAGCTTGTGTGTTTCTGCATGTACAATTCTGAATTAATGTGTATGGTCGCAGCACTGCATATCTGGTTTGTGACTCTCTTTAGTCTGATATATCTGATCACAGTTTTTACCTTCAGTATATTTATAGGAGCCAAACCGAGCTGTGTTGATTTCATGTTTGTTTCTTGTGAATAGTAGAGTGTGTGATTATATACATGGCCAAAGGTCTGTCTACTACAGGGAAAAGGCCTTAAAGACAGGAAGCCACAGGATCTGGGTGTGGCTGAGAAGGCAAACAGTCTTTTGACCGTGTGGTTACGTGCTGTATGGTTCCATGACGTGACAAGCCGTTTGCTACCATGTAAGAGACTGCTTTCATTTAAATTGTTTGTTTTATTTTTCTGTCTACATCAATAACAATAAATGGTCATTGGACCGACTGGATCAATTTCTACTACTCATCTTTATAACTGCACGCGTCAAGCTATATCCAGCTCAGCCAACAGTAGTAGCAAAAGCGAACAAAGGTCGCATAGGAAAAGGCTAGTACAATATTTGTATTTGTGTTACACTGTGTCTTCAGTGTAGTGTCACTTTGCCCAGAACTTGGAGAAGTGTTCTCTTGACTCTTATCAATAAGCTTCTGGAAGTAAAAGTTGATTTAGTTTTTCTATGAAGTTCTTTTGGCTATTTTTCATATTTCTCTGTTTTTGACAACCAAAAGCTGTGCAATGTTGTGTCATCATGAAAGCTGAATATAAGATTAAAACAAACTAAATACAAACAACAAACAGGAACATTTACATTTACAACAGCTCCAATCAAGTGAAAATGTGGGAGGAGCTATGACATCACAGGTGAGCGAGATCTTCCAGTGAAAATGAAACTAAATTGATGAACAACAATCTGCTTTAGGTAACAGGTAACACCATGAAGATATATGAGAGATTTCTCTGAACAAGTTTGTAATGTTTGTGTCTTCAGTGGGCTGTGTGTCTTACTAGAGCACATTAGACAAAACCAGATGAATACACACGTTTAATGAGTTAAATGACTTAAACTAGTTAGATATGAACTGAAATATTAACAGACTTTTATTAAACAAACTGATTCATTGTAAAGATTAGTTTGTGTTGGTATTGTGTCACACAGACTTCAACATCATCAAAACCAAGACAAACCAGGAGAGAGAGTATGGAGGAACATCCACGTAAGTCAACAACACAAAATGAATAAATGTGTAAATTATTTAATGTGTAAAATCCTATCAATGTATTTACATAAATGTTTAATCTGTCAGTGATGAATGTTGATGATTTCTCAGCTCTGTCATCGTCCAGTGTTTCTCTGACGGAGGAGCTTCAGTGTTCTGTGTGTCTGGAGGTGTTCAGTGATCCAGTCAGCACTCCATGTGGACACAACTTCTGCAGGAGCTGTCTGAAACAGTACTGGGACAACAGTCACATCTACTCGTGTCCAATGTGTAAAGAAACATTCAGTAAAAGACCAGTCCTCAAGATCAACACAACACTCAGACAGGTTGTGCTGCACTACAACGAAAAGATCAGTGTGAGAAGATCTGAAGTTCTCTGTGACATCTGTGATGAGAGAAAGCTGAAAGCCCTCAAGTCCTGCCTGATGTGTCAGACATCTTACTGTGAAACTCACCTGAAACTTCATGAGAAAATTAGTTTAAAGAAACACAAACTGATGGATCCTGTGGATAATTTAAAGGACTATATATGTCAGAAACACGACAGACCTCTGGAGTTCTTCTGTAGAGATGATCAGAGATGTGTGTGTGTGTTTTGTACTGATGGAGACCACAAGACTCACAACACTGTTCCTCTAGAGGAGATGAGTGAAGAGAAGAAGGTTTGAGTCAATAACAACATTAAAACATGATTTAATAACCTGTTTACATGTGATCAAATGTGTCTGTGTGTTGCTGTCTGCCTATAGACTCAACTGAAGAAGACACAGAGAGACGTTCAGCAGATGATCCAGGAGAGAATCAAGAAGATTCAAGACATCAAACACTCAGCACAACTCAGAAAAGTAAGTTGAAGAGAAGAAGTGTTTGTCTTATAAATAAAGATGATGAATGAAAACATGATTGTTTCAGAGAAACACAGATGAGGAGAAAGCAGCTAGTGTTGAGGTCTTCAGCGCTCTGATCAGATCCATTGAGAGATGTCAGACTGAGCTGCTGGAGATGATGGACGAGCAGCAGAAAGCAGCAGAGAAACAGGATGAAGATCTCATGAAAGATCTGGAGCAGGAGATCACTGAGCTGAAGTGGAGAGACAGTGAGCTGGAACATCTCTCACACACTGACCATCATCTCCACCTCCTACAGGTCAGTCTCTGTCTCTCTGTTTCTCTCACTCTCTCTCTCTCTGTTTCTCTCTCTGTTGCATGCTGGGAGTGAGTGGTAGTGTGGTGAGTTTGGTAGCCGATTGTGGCTGGTGAGAGTGCTTTTTTCTAAACTATTTATTTGTTTCTTGTAAGTGTTTTTTTGTTTGTTTGTGTTTTTGTGTGAGGATAATCTGCTTCCAGCATTTAGGCTGGGAAGCATGGTGACTCCAAACACAATGGGTTTTGAAAATTTAACTCGGCGTCATGGAGTAAAAATTGATTCAAACGCTAACGTGGAAGATGTTTGTTTGGCTTAGGAGACGTTGTGGGTCATGAAAACATTGTGTCAGCTTCGCGAATGAATAATGCTTTTGTGCTGTTTTTTAGCACTATTGAGAAAGCGAATGAAATAGTGCAAAACGGTGTTGCAATCAAAGGTTCATTCACGCCGGTGTTCCCTCTGAGCACTCCTGCTAAGAAAATAATGATTTCAAACGTCCCTCCGTTTGTGAAAGACGAGATGATCATGCGGGAATTGTCACGATATGGGAAGATCGCTTCGCCCATTGAAAAAATTCCGCTTGGATGTAAATCGCCTCTGGTGAAACACCTTGTGTCTTTTAGGAGACAGGTGTTTATGATTTTGAAGACTGGCGAGGATGAACTTGACCTGGTTTTTAAATTTAAAGTAGAAGGCTTTGATTATGCTGTTTTCGCATCATCTGATATGACGATTAAATGTTTTAGTTGCGCGAAAATCGGGGAGCGCTGCGGATGTAGTACAGATCGCGTCCGAAACTAGTGCAGCGGTGAATCCCGCGAATACTGTGATAGAGCCGCTCAAGGGAGTGTATGGCGAGGAGGCGCAGGCGTCGGTTTCCACTGTTGTTCATGACAAAGACATTGCAAAGGAAGATCTGAGTTTGAATGAAGGTGGATTGGACATGGAAGTTGAACCGATTTTCAAAACTCCAATTAAAAGAAAAAAGAATCGAAACGATAAAGTCAGGAAACAAATCAAAATAGGTGACGCTGTTGAAGACGAAATTGCAGCTCCTTCGGAGGATGATGAGTCGGATTCTAGCGTTTCTGTGTGTTCAGAGTTCTCTGCTTGTTCCCAAAATGAAGCAGCAAATGTTTTTTACAAAGCTGAAGACATAAGTGGTTTTCTTCAAGAAACGAAAGGGATAAAGGGTGTGGTGATTGAGGACTATTTTCCTAATCGTGCACAATTTCTGAAGGACACTAGATATTTGATAAAAGAAGGGGCTTTTTCAGATCTCGAAGTGTATCGTTTACGGAAGCTTGTAAACAAGTTAAAAAAACGAATGTATAAAGATGATAAGAATGCTATGGTTTAAATCTCTTAGGGGTCTTTTTTTACTATATGCATAATCTCTGTCCTTTCCCATTTGAGTTTCTTGTTGAACCTAATTAAAACTATGAGTCAGCTAAAATTTGGAACTCTTAATCTTAACGGAGCTAGAGATGTCCGTAGAAGGATGATGTTGTATGAATTTATAAATCAGAAGTCTGTTGATGTCATGTTTATACAAGAAACGCATAGTGATCAAAGAAATGAGGTGGACTGGAAAAAAGAGTGGGGAGGTCAACTCTTTCTTAGTCATAAATCCTCTGTAAGTGGAGGTGTAGCAATTTTATTTTCTAAGAACATGACTCCATTATCTTATGAATCTGGTGAAGTTGAAAAAGGTCGTTTTTAAAAATTTATTGTTAAATTTGAAAAAATTGTGATGTTTTTTTTAAATATTTATACTCCTAATAGTGGAGTAGAAAGAGTTTTGTTTTTAAACTTAGTCAACACTACTCTGAAAAACCTAAATACAGATGATCTCCTAGTTTTAGGTGGAGACTTCAATTGTACCGAGGATGATAAAGTAGACAGAAATCATTTAGAGCCACATGTTGCATCTCAAAGAGTTATTAAGCAACTCGTGCAAACTTTTGATCTTTGTGACATATGGAGAAATATGCATAAAAAAGTAAGGCAGTACACATGGGTTCATTGTAAAGATAAGTCATTGTCTTTGGCACGTCTTGATCGGTTTTATAGTTTTAAGCACCAGTTTAATTTTTTTAAATCTTGTCAAATTAGTCCTGTTGGTTTTTCAGATCACATTGCAGTTCTTTGTACAGTATTAGTGAATTATGTGAAGTCAAGCAGTGCCTTTTGGCATTTTAATACATCTTTGCTCGATGATAAACAATATAAAGATTCTTTTCTTTTTTTCTGGGATGTTTCTAAACAACAAAAGTATTTATATAGTTCCCTGCAACAGTGGTGGGATTGCGGGAAAATACAAATCAAATTTTTTTGCCAGCAATACACTCTTAATGTTACAAAAGAAAAAACTCGATCAATGAATACCTTAGAGGCTGAGATAGCTGATTTGTATAGTTTGTCTGCATCCACAGGCAAAAAAGAACATATTGAAGCTCTGACTTCAAAGAAAACCCTATTGGCAAACTTGATGGATATTAAGGCACAGGGAGCGCTGGTTCGTTCACGTTTCCAAAACATCACACAAATGGATGCACCTTCCAAATTTTTCTTCAGTAAGGAGAAAAAAAAAGGGTCAAAGTAGAATAATTCAATCCTTGGTCTCTGATACAGGATAGGAATTAACTAAAACGTCTGAAATAAGAGAAGTTGCTGTACAGTTTTATACAAAATTATACAAGGCTGATCTTACAAGTGAGAAGATGACTACTAGTAGTTTTTTTGAAGGTCTGCCAAAACTTGATGAGGAGAGCAATGAAAGTTTGCAACAATCTTTGACAGAACAAGAACTTTATACAGCAATGATGGGTATGGAGAATGGAAAATCCCCTGGGATTGATGGGTAACCCATTGAGTTCTATAAAACTTTCTGGCTCAGTTTAAGAGAAGACCTCTTGGCGGTGTTTGATGAAAGCCTTACTAATGGGTTTCTTCCCCTTAGTTGCAGAAGGGCAGTTATTACTTTATTGCCCAAAAAAGGTGATCTTCAAAATATGAAAAACTGGAGGCCTGTTTCCCTCCTTTGTTCAGAGTATAAAATCCTGTCTAAAACACTAGCTACAAGATTGAGTAAAGTAATTGGGAAGGTGATACACTATGATCAAACATATTGTGTACCAAATAGATCGATTTTTGACAATATAACTAATCAGAGATGTTTTAGAAGTTTTAAAGCTGTTTGGTATAAATACTGGCCTTATTTCTTTAGACCAAGAGTAGGCGTTTGATCGTGTTGAACACCTTTATTTGTGGCACACTTTACAAGCTTTTGGTTTTCATACACGTTTTATTAATATGATTAAGGCAATGTATTGTGAAATTGAGAGTTTGATAAAAATTAATGGAAGTTTGTGTGCCCCCTTTAATGTACAGAGAGGGGTTCGACAAGGATGTGCCATTTCTGGGCTATTATATGTGCTGGCTATAGAACCACTGCTGTCTATGTTACGAAATAAATTGAAGGGTTTAACATTGCCACAGTGTGACAATGCTTTCCATTTATCTGCATATGCTGATGACGTAATTGTTTTTATAAATGATAGTGATGATGTAGAAACATTAAAACAAATTGTTAATGATTTTAAAGATATTTCATCAGCAATTGTAAATTGGGGGAAAAGTGATGCTTTATTGATTGGTAAATGGGAAGGAAATCCCATTTTACCAGGAAGTTTAGTGTGGAAAAAGGATGGGTTAAAGTATCTTGGTGTTTTTTTAGGCAATGAAGTCTTCATGCAGAAAAACTGGGAAGGAATGGCAGATAAAGTAACAGGACGTTTGAAAAAATGGAAATGGCTGCTTCCTCAGTTGTCTTTCAAAGGACGTACATGTCACCCGGTGACAGGGCCGAGGGTTATTTACCACACTCCGGAGGAGCAGACACCAGAGAACACCAAGAGGCAGACAACAAGGATGAGTTTAAAAGGTAAGTTTCTTTATTAATCTAAAAAGGGATAAAAGCAGGGGTGGGGATGCTCGTGGCTGTAGCGTGGACGCAATGAAGAAGCGGGGGCTGGTAAGTACTTCTCCGTCTTTCAGGTAAGGATATTCCTCTCTTGGTGGGCCTGTGGCTGTAGCGTGGACGCAATGAAGCGGGGGCTGGTAGGTACTTCTCCGTCTTTCAGGTAAGGATATTCCTCTCTTGGTGGGCCTGTGGCTGTAGCGTGGACGAAGTGAGGAAGGGGGGGTGCCGGTAGGTACTTTTCCGTTCTCCAGGTGAGTATACTCCTCTCTAAGCAGGCTCGTGGGACCGATCGGGACTTTCCTCGTCGTCAGACTCGTGGAATTACTCGTGGGGCAGGCAGCTTCTGGACTTGGATTCGTCAACGTGCTCACAAAGCCACCATCCAACTCGTCACAGTAGCTCCCTCTTTACTCCCTGTAAGGGACGGACAATTCGATAGTGAGGCAGGCAGTAGTAGGTGAGACAAAAACCGGGTACTTTACCAGCCTCCACTCTCGTTCTGGATATACTGGAACGGCATCATCGGAAGAATTGGCAAGGCTGGGCTTTCGCTGAGGCGGGATACAGTGTTCGTGATTCGTGGCAACAACGGAGCATCGAGTTCTCCTTCCTCCTCTACGCCATGCACACGATCGTTAGGGACCTGGAAACAACTACGGGGACAGTTCAATTCGAATACATCTTCAAGGTTATAGACCAGTTTCATCCATCAGAGGCTCAGAGAAAACAGTTGTTCGATCTCACCACACTCGTGCATAAATCACTCTGGTAAATCCTCACACGTGTTGGTTTCACTCTATCAGACACTGCAAACTCACTCTCTCTTTACAGCGATTAATCAACTCGTTTCTCTCCTCTTCATAGGGTGAATGATCCAAAGGTTAGTAGTTCCAAACGATAAAACCCGTACTCGATGGCCTCCCCAGCTGGTACAGTTTCTGTTCTTCACTCACTGCCACTACGATGATCCTCGAGTATTCCTACAGCGCTTCACAACTACACGAACAGTCTCTTCCCCCTTCCTCTTCTCTCCTACCATGCTTTCAACCTCTCTCTTTATACTGGAGCACATGCTTCAATGAAGCGCTAATCATTAGCTTCAGCTGGCGCTCGTTCTGGTGTCGCACCGGTATTTCTTCCCCCTAACAACGAGTCGCAGTCTCTCTTCGGTTCCTGGTTCGTTCACCCGGTGACATCCACTCATTATCAACAATCTTGCGGCTTCTTCTCTGTGGCATAGACTTGCATGCGTTGACCCTCCGGTTGGTCTCCTGGCGAAAATTCAAGCAGAAGCAGTGAGTTTTTTTTGGGACAGCTTGCATTGGATTCCTCAAAGCGTCTTGTTCCTTGCTAAAGAAGATGGAGGCCAAGGTCTAGTGCATTTAGCAAGTAGATCTGCTGCTTATCGTCTGCAGTTTGTGCAGAAGTTCCTTCTAGGATCTGAAAG
>NC_136766.1:32740991-32767138 GCF_947034865.1 Barbatula barbatula
GTTACTATCTCTTCAGATTTGTACAAAAGAAAACATTAAAGGTCGAACAGACTTGAACCACCAAACGTTCTCAGTCCTGATTCTCCATCCCGTTCTGCATTATTTGTATGTTAAACACGTCAAACTCTTGAACTCGTCTCAACTGTTTTACTAAACACTGCAACGTTTTTCTATCGGCATAAACATGTGAAATAAAAACACAGAATAACACAAAGCCTTCCTTAAATGTGCATTGGCACCAGATGGAGATCATGAACACGTCCTGTGTTCTCCTCTCAGATCTTCTGTACTCATGGAGTAAACTGTAATGTCCTGATTTCACAAATGAATGTCATGAGATGATGTGGAGCAGAATGATCATCAGCAGCAGCAGCAGGATGAGAGTGAACTGTGAGGACACATCACCTCCTGAACCCTTGATGTTCACTCTGAACCTTCAGTCCTGACAATATCTCGCTCAGACAATAGATCTGTCATCCAGAAATCAACCATCACTTGAATGATGTTAGAGATCTGAAATGATCAGAGAGGAGCATCATGTTGGTGTCTTGTGTGATCTTGGACGAACTTTGAAAAAACAAAGGAAACTTTTTACAAAAAACATTTCTGTTTTGATATCTGGATGACTGTAGAAAACGGTTGGCAGCGATATATAAAGTCAAATCTCACACAAAATCTGCTGATCTGAACCAATTCAAACATTCCTCATTTCCATCTTTATACGGCTTCATGTTATTTCAATGACATTCAAATATATGAAATAATCCTATTAATTCTACTTATTGTTCATCATTTGTTTTGAAAAAGAAAGATGCCGATGATGGAATCAGGAAACATGAAGAGAGGAGATCAACAAACACAAAAAACACGAATCCAACTTTCATTTCACTTCTTCTGTAGTCAGAATATTGACGTTCCCTCCAGCCAACTAACTTACAAGATGAAAAAAATAACAACAATCCAGCACATTTGGAGAACTGTACTTTTATATTTTAATCTCACAAATAAAGAAAGAAATCTAAGCGAGATCTGATAGGAAAGAAAGCAGCTATTTGTAAAAAGTGTGCAGAATTTGTTCACTCCAAGATTGTGGTTTGTACGTTTGTGAGGTTTCTTCAGATACAGACGCCGCTAATATTGTCCTTCTCATGAAAAGATCAGATGTACTTTATATACATGTACATAAAAAAAGAGTGAGGTAGATAAAGTTAATGAAAACAAAAAGTCCCCAAAGTTGTGAAAAAAGCACAAAATAAGTCAAATGTTGCATTTAATCGGATGAGATTACAGTGATTCTAAACATATCACAAAAATAAAATAAATAATGGAAATAAAGTCAGGATGAGGGAAAGAAAATGGTTTTCCTCAAAAGATTTCTTCCCAAAACTGGCGCTCGTAGTCAAATCTGTCTGTTAAATGTATTAAATAAGTGATCTATGTTACAAACACAAGTTCTGCATAGAGACACTGAATCATATCTGTGTATCAGACTCTGTTTGGAAGAAAATAAACACAGAGTTTGTAACATCTGAAAACAGTGACAGGATCAGTCAAATGAAACGCATGACATGAGTTTATATTTAAGAAATGAAAGCTTGTGTAAATATGACAGAGGAATGAACGGTGAGACTGGAAAACGCTGCGAGCTTTGAGGAGTTTGACCTGAGAATATCTGTTACTCATGAATGTGATGACAGACACAGTGTCGAGATGTTAAGAGACTCACGTTTGCCATCATTCTGGATGCTGGACATAGAAAAGCATCTCCATCAACAGATACCAACATCAATGACATAAAAACACAAACATGAGGACTCGCAGGTTTTCTGACAACAGTATGAACTGTAGAAAACTCTTATTATAAACAGAAGGCAATAAACATCTTTACACGGCAGAACTGAATTTCTGTACCTCACTCTCTTTTCTTCTTTAGCAGAACTATAAGCATCATGAAATGGACCGTAGTGGAAAGATGCAAAAGATTACACCTGAAGAACCTCCTTATATATTTATATAATATGTATAAACCACAAAAGAATAATAAGAGTAAAATAGCAGCTTAGCAGATTATTTCAGCACAGACATACAGATGATCATCTGAAGTGTAAAAAGGTACAAAAGTGACAGTGGATGTAGACGCTCTGAGGTCCAACATCCAGCTGAAATATCAGATGAGAGACGTCTGGTTTATACAAACACGCATCACCTCCACAATCCCACAAGTTACCACTAAAACACGTGAGAAACTTTGTTTTTAGCCAAATCTCTTCTAAATATCTGTTGCCACATTTTGGGTGCCATGTTGATTTTGCATTGTTTCATGACGCCTTTTGTTTGAATCCGAACCAAATAGTTTCTTCAAGAACGCTAAAAAGGTCTGAAAGATATTCAGCAGTGTTAAAAACATGGAGTGTCGAGTCAGTTTAGAAGTTGATGCCTCTCAAAATCTCAAAAGTCGAGTGAGATTGTGTTGAAGAAACTATCTGTATAGAATTTGGCAACAAAGGAAAACACGCCGGTAGGTTTGAGAATTTGTGTGAGGTGACTTTGCAAACGTACATAACTTGTGTTGGCATCCCAAGGAAAAGGAACTCGCACAAGTTTCTCTCATCTCTGCTATAAACTGTATCATATCTAAACACGTCTTTGGAAACTCAAAGACAAGACCAAGTGCTTTGTGTTGATACAAAGATATGCAGATTGTGTAATGTCACTGTACCACTACTGACTTGATAGACCTTCAAACCGCTTTAGAGGAATAGAAAAATAACAAAATGAAAACAGTCAGTCTATCAGGTTTATGGTTTCAGTGATTCAGTCAATCTGCAGAAACAACAAACCAGTTTATGTCAATCAATTCAATAGAAATACACAAAAAAGCAAAGAAATCCAAACTTTGCATGTTGAGGTGATTGAAAAGGGATTGATCAGACTCTTGTATCGTTTTTTCTTTGTGTCTCTCTTTATTATTTTTAAATATATTTCTCCCGAAACCACACAGTTGCTTGACAGTCAAAGAAACGTGTCCAAGTGTCAGTCCAACAAACGTGACCTAAAGGAAACGGACCGCCGATCAGCAGGCCGACGACTGGGGCAAGGCACGCTCGTTCTTACGGCCTCCGTTCATGTGAGCGTAAGACTCAGTCTCGTCACACGGGCTCCCGAGAACCACAGAGGGTCCGTTTACAACGGGCGGGAGTTTTTCAGGATATGGATGAAATACTGTGTTGTTAAAGTTGACAAGAACTCTTAATTCATTCAATTAGCTATTCTAAAGGTTGACGAATAATATTGATGATGGAAGACATCCGTACGAAATAAAGAGATACAAGGTTTCAGAAGGACAGAAGGAAATAAGCCCCCATTGACTTTTCATAGTCATTTATTCCCACTATTGAAAGTCAATGATGGCTTATTTTGAAGTGAACTACTCCTTTAACCAAAGTAAAACCAGAGAAACTCTGAGGGAAGATAAACTAAACTAAACTGAAAGGAAGAATGTGAACAAAACCTGAGAAATTAAACTTGATACGCACAAAATACCATGAACCACAAAAACGAAAATGAAGGAATCCAAAGTAACAATTTGTAATATGAACATGTGTATCACAACATTCACAAGTATAAAAATCTATGTAGGTCAGTATTGCTCTTTTAGACTGGTGCCAAAATAATTGAATATTTGTTGTGCTTTGTAACAAAGAGCGGAAAAAATTGCTGAACAAGCTTTTTTATAGAAAATTATAATAAACTATTGGAGTTGATAAATACATTTCGCTACAATGGGTGTCCAAAACATCTATCCCCATATCCAATCTAATCTGTAATATTATTAATATATTAGAATACATATATTTAAATATAATTTTAACAATTGAAATACACAAATAAAAAATGAAATTGATATACACTCACCTAAAGGATTATTAGGAACACCATACTAATACTTTGTTTGACCCCCTTTCGCCTTCAGAACTGCCTTAATTCTACATGGCATTGATTCAACAAGGTGCTGAAAGCATTCTTTAGAAATGTTGGCCCATATTGATAGGATAGCATCTTGCATTTGATGGAGATTTGTGGGATGCACATCCAGGGCACAAAGCTCCCGTTCCACCACATCCCAAAGATGCTCTATTGGTTTGAGATCTGGTGACCATTTTAGTACAGTGAACTCATTGTCATGTTCAAGAAACCAATTTGACATGATTCGATCTTTGTGACATTGTGCATTATCCTGCTGGAAGTAGTCATAAGGGGATGGGTGGTCATAAAGGGATGGACATGGTCAGAAACAATGCTCAGGTTGGCCGTGGCATTTAAACAATGCCGAATTGGCACTGAGGGGCCTAAAGTGTGCCAAGAAAACATCCCCCACACCATTACACCACCACCACCACCAGCATCATCATGCACAGTGGTAACAAGGCATGATGGACCCATGTTCTCATTCTGTTTACGCCAAATTCTGACTCTACAATATGAATGTCTCAACAGAAATCTCATCAGATCAGGCAACATTGTTCCAGTCTTCAACTGTCCAATTTTGGTGAGCTTGTGCAAATTGTAGCGTCTTTTTCCCTATTTGTGGTGGAGATGAGTGGTACCCGGTGGGGTCTTCTGCTGTTGTAGCCCATCCGTCTCATGGTTGTTCGTGTTGTGGCTTCACAAATGATTTGCTGCATACCTCGGTTGTAATGAGTGTATATTTCAGTCAAAGTTGCTCTTCTATCAGCTTGAATCAGTCAGCCCATTCTCCTCTGACCTCTAGCATCAACAAGGCATTTTCGCCCACAGGACTGCTGCATGCTGGATGTTTTTCCCTTTTCACACCATTCTTTGTAAACCCTAGAAATGGTTGTGCTTGAAAATCCCAGTAACTGAGCAGACTGTGAAATACTCAGACCGGCTCGTCTGGCACCAACAACCATGCCATGCTCAAAATTGCTTAAATCCCCTTTCCCATTCTGACATTCAGTTTGGAGTTCTGGAGATTGTCTTGACCAGGACCACACCCCTAAATGCATTGAAGCAACTGCCATGTGATTGGTTGATTAGATAATTGCATTAATGAGAAATTGCCGGCAGTAAGTCGGGCTTATTCCCAGTGCATGTCGGACTCCGGCAGGGCTGCCCTTTGTCACCGGTTCTGTTCGTAATTTGGACAGAATTTCTAGACGCAGCCAGGGGCTGGAGGGTGTCAGGTTTGGGGACCACACGATCTCGTCTCTGCTATTTGCGGATGATGTTGTCGTGTTGGCCTCTTCAAACCAGGACCTTCAGCATGCACTGGGACAGTTTACAGTCGAGTGTGAAGCTGCTGGAATGAAAATCAGTACCTCCAAATCCGAGGCCATGGTCCTCAGTCGGAAAAGGGTGGCTTGCCCACTTCAGGTTGGTGGAGAGGTCCTGCCTCAAGTGGAGGAGTTTAAGTGTCTTGGGGTCTTGTTCACGAGTGAGGGAAGGATGGAACGGGAGATTGACAGACGGATAGGTGCAGCTTCTGCAGTAATGCGGTCGATGTACCGGTCTGTCATGGTGAAGAAAGAGCTGAGCCGCAAGGCGAAGCTCTCAATTTACCGGTCAATCTACGTTCCTACTCTCACCTATGGCCATGAGCTTTGGGTCATGACGGAAAGGACAAGATCCCGGATACAGGCGGCGGAAATTAACTTCTCCGCTGGGTGGCTGGGCGATCCCTTAGAGATAGGGTGAGAAGCTCGGTCACCCGGGAGGAGCTCGGAGTAGAGCCGCTGCTCCTCCACATCGAGAGGGGTCAGTTGAGGTGGCTTGGGCATCTGTTCCGTAGGCAACCTTGGGAAGACCTAGGACACGCTGGTGGGACTATGTCTCCCGGCTGGCCTGGGAACGCCTCGGTGTCCCCCCGGAAGAGCAAGAGGAAGTGTCTAGGGTGAGGGATGTCTGGGCATCTCTGCTTAGACTGCTGCCCCCGCGACCCGGCCCCGGATAAGCGGAAGAAAATGGATGGATGGATGGCATTAATGAGAAATTGAACAGGTGTTCCTAATAATCCTTTAGGTGAGTGTATATCCCCTTATCTTAGCAGAGTAATTCATATGGCATATACAAATGAGATCCCCAGTTCATTGGTCCGCAATGGACAACAAACAAACAAACTAACAAAACAAACAAACAAATAAGTCAAACAATCACTTTAATGACTTTTCCTAGTCATTTGAGTGTCTGTTTGTACAAAGATTTTAGTGGTTTCAGGGTACTGGAGTTAGACTGGGACCAGCTCGATAAACAGTAAGTCAAATGAGATACATTTTTTATTTAAAATTAAAATCCTTTTTACCTGTTTGCCTGATATGTGATCAAAAATTTAGTTTGCTGTCTAAATAAATTCCAAGAAATTTGTAATCTTTGACAATTTGTATTTTTTCTCCTGAAACTAAGATATCTGCGTCTTTGGTTACCTTATGTGATTTAATGAAGAAGAACATACCCACAGTTTTGGACACATTGAGTTGTCAACACGATTGATTGAACCATGTTGTAACTTTAACCGTCACATTTGTGATGACCTCGGTTTTTGAAGATCCATGCATATACAGAACATACGATAACTGCATACAGGCTCAAGTGAGGGCTTGAGATGAGATAAGAAATTAGTCCAACAAGAGCATTTCAGGACAAATACCCTACAAATGTCTTGAGATAAAACATGTGAACAATGTCTTGTGGTGTGGCAAGTGCGGGATAGAAAGCCTAAGCGGAATAATTGACTCCGGTCAGTTAAATTCTTATAATGCACCCCGAGGTGTATCGGCCATGACACGAAGCGGAGGCATTAAAGGTGCATTATATGCTAAGAATATAACGGCCCGTCGTCAATTATTTTTCACTTGGCCCACCCATAGTAAATCAACCAATCACATAATTCATCTGTTGCATCCTTTGACAAATGAAATAAGTGATATTCTCTTCTTTTTCTTTATTATGAGCCACAAAAGAACTTCACTATGAATGTTGGTTTCTATCGATGTCTCACCTATTTGTGCTTTTTTTATTCGTTGATTTCATTCTGATGATTTCATGTTTATGTGGAATCATATTTTGCATGTTATTCACCATGTTATGTCAGCCGCTGTAGAGCTTTGAATGTGGGCTGGAGGGAGTCACAACCTCGGCGCTAGACGCCTCTACTGTAGATGTTCCTGACTGCTCTTTTAATTGATACATTTTCAAAGATAATATGCTTATATTCCACTTTACATTCCTAGTGGAAAAAATCCCTTTCAGAGCTTTGGGTCTTTTATCTGATCAGAGAATACATTAATTTGTAGAATAAATAGCTAAAAAACCTTCACAAACTTTGCACAAAGTTTCAAATGACGTTGAAAATGTCTGGACATTCAATCCTTTAGTCTTTGAAAGAAAACACATTTACCTGGTTTGATTAAAATAATGTCCAAAATAAGAACAAGACTCAGCAGCGCCATCTCGTGTTTAAGAGAGTAACTGCATGCTGTCAAATGTACTGCAGACATGCTGAATTAAACCATTTCAAGAAGTCAAAGGGAGTACACATTTTATGCATTTATTACAAATCTGAAAGTTGTATAAAAATATAAAGAGATGAATAAATAAAACATTACGTATGAAAATAATAAAATAGACGGTGTTTAATAGTTCGTGTTTAATACAGTCATGTTCCTTTCCAGTCATTACAACAAATCTTCCCTTTATATTTTCAGGGTCATAAAGAAAATAAAAGTTGTTTTTAACTTGCTGAATACGAAAATCACAGACATTTTTTGACATAATTTGTACTTACAAATTTTTTTTATCACACATTTATACATTTCGGTTTTATTATTAGTATGCAGAAATAAACTGGCAAAACAAGAGTTAAACATAACAGTTATTAAATATCTGACGTCCAAAACTTTAGAAGTGACATTTTTTTTGTTTATTTGCAATATACACATATATCATATCTTATCATGAACTCAAAATGTACTTATTAAGCTTAATAACACTAAAACATTGGTGCTACATGAAAATAAATATAACCAAAGAATTGTACAGGAACTATTAAAAGGTTGTGCGAAACAAAAATGTCGTACACTGTGTAGTTAAGAAGATAAATAAATGATTTCTATGTTTTATTGGTGGTGAGGTCGACGGCGGCACAGGGGTCTTATAATATTTAATGTCCACTATATTATGATTATCTCATATACTGCACCGTAACTTTAATAACCGCATTAACTCATCCACTGCACTGTAACTTCAACAACTGCATTAACTCACCTATTGCATTACAACTTTAATAGCTAATGTCAATAATCTATGCACACTTAAGTCACTTGCACTATTGTTTAGTCTAAATTATTATCTGTTCATAGCCACCTGTACATTAATGTTCATAGTGTTAATGCTCGTACTCTATAGCCATCTGTATATATTGTTCATAAGAACATACCTACTGTAAAATATTTTCATAGTCCATGCCAACTGTATAATATTTTCCCAATATTGTATTCTGTTCTAGTTATACAATTGTGAGGATAAGAGAGAATATAGGCGAACTTTTGGATTTTAACCTGTTGAACTGCCTCCATGCACTTGAGGTTTGGAGTTTTAGTCAAAAAATAATGTATCATGACAAAATTACTTTAAAATGTCTGAAACTGAAGCTTTGATTTTTGATTACTATCCTAGTGTAAAAGTTAAAGTTGTGTGATACTTGCATGTCTTGCCCATCAAAAGAAAGTCTCCTGATGCAGTTTGTTGAAGCTCCAGTTGATGCTGGCTGTAAGTTTAGTGATGAGAGAGATAGTTTGATGCAGAGGATCTGTGCCTGGAAAGACGAGGCTGTAGCCTGACACCGACTGGTGAAGACGGTTCCGGGTGATGGCTTCTTCTAGTCCATCCTTAAAAGACCTTAAAAGGGCTAAACCCTTGTAGCAGCGGCACGTGCCAAGAGAGAAGTGGAAGAGACTGTGGTCTCTTTAAACTGTATGAGATGTCACACCCTACAGATGTGTCTGACCCGGAGGATGGCACTTTAAGAGGAATACTAAACTGGAGCTTTGCATGTGGAAGCTGATTGTTAAGATTCATTAAGAAACTTCTTAGTGGTTTATAATACAAATATGGAAAATATGAACCGAACCGAGGTGCTTTGTGGTGGTCCAGGAGTTTGAGCAGCATCCTGAATGCTGCCGCCAGACGCCGCGTGTTTACTGTCATAGAAAACAATATATGCGAGTTGTAGAAGTGTGTCGCAGCACTGCATGTCTGGTTTGTGACTCTCTTTAGTCTGATATATCTTAGTGAACTATTGCTGGTTACAGTTTTTAGCTTCAGTATATTTGTATTTGTGTTATACTGTGTCTTCAGTGTAGTGTCACTTTGCCCAGAACAAGTGTTCTCTTGCCTCTTATCAATAAGCTTCTGGAAGTAAAAGTTGTTTTAGTTTTTTTGATAAAGTTCTTTTGGCTATTTTTCATATTTCTCTGTTTTTGACAACCAAAAGCTGTGCAATGTTGTGTCATCATGGAAGCTGAATATAAGATTAACACAAACTAAACACAAACAACAAACAGGCACATTTACATTTGAAACAGCTCCATTCAAGTGAAAATGTGGGAGGAGCTATGACATCACTGGAGAGCGAGATCTTTTAGTGGAAATGTGGGAGGAGCTATGACATCACTGGAGAGCGAGATCTTTTAGTGGAAATGTGGGAGGAGCTATGACAAACCAGGTGAGCGAGATCTTCCAGTGAAAATGAAACTAAACTGATGAACAACAATCTGCTTTATTTCTTCAAAAACAAGATATCTGAGACTTTCAAAGACGCTCATGATCACATCTGATACTCACTCACAGGTAACACCATGAAGATATATGAGAGATTTCTCTGAACAAGTTTGTAATGTTTGTGTTTTGCTTCAGTGGGCTGTGTGTCTTACTAGAGCACATTAGACAAAACCAGATGAATACACACGTTTAATGAGTTAAATGACTTAAACTAGTTAGATATGAACTGAAATATTAACAGAATTTTATTAAACAAACTGATTCATTGTAAAGATTAGTTTGTGTTGGTATTGTGTCACACGACTGAAGACTTAAAGAAACAGGAAGTGTGTGAACTACAGACAGAATGAAAAACACAATAAACAATAAGAGAAATACATGTGAACGTTAAATGTGTTTATGAATGAAACAAACTGAACGTGTGTTTTATCTTCTGAAATATACAATATAGTTTAAGCTTTGAGAAGAGACAGAATCTTAAAATATTTAAAGAGAAGACGTGTGATGGCAGAAACTTCACCAACATCATCAAAACCAAGACAAACCAGGAGAGAGAGTATGGAGGAACCTCCACGTAAGTCAACAACACAAAATGAATAAATGTGTAAATTATTTAATGTGTAAAATCCTATCAATGTATTTACATAAATGTTTAATCTGTCAGTGATGAATGTTGATGATTTCTCAGTTCTGTCATCGTCCAGTGTTTCTCTGACGGAGGAGCTTCAGTGTTCTGTGTGTCTGGAGGTGTTCAGTGATCCAGTCAGCACTCCATGTGGACACAACTTCTGCAGGAGCTGTCTGAAACAGTACTGGGACAACAGTCACATCTACTCGTGTCCAATGTGTAAAGAAACATTCAGTAAAAGACCAGACCTCAAGATCAACACAACACTCAGACAGGTTGTGCTGCACTACAACGAAAAGTTCAGTGTGAGAAGATCTGAAGTTCTCTGTGACATCTGTGATGAGAGAAAGCTGAAAGCCCTGAAGTCCTGCCTGATGTGTCAGACATCTTACTGTAAAACTCACCTGAAACTTCATGAGAAAATGAGTTTAAAGAAACACAAACTGATGGATCCTGTGGAGAATATCAAGGACTATATATGTCAGAAACATGAGAGACCTCTGGAGTTCTTCTGTAGAGATGATCAGACATGTGTGTGTGTGTTTTGTACTGATGGAGACCACAAGACTCACAACACTGTTCCTCTAGAGGAGATGAGTGAAGAGAAGAAGGTTTGAGTCAATAACAACATTAAAACATGATTTAATAACCTGTTTACCTGTGATCAAATGTGTCTGTGTGTTGCTGTCTGTCTATAGACTCAACTGAAGAAGACACAGACAGACGTTCAGCAGATGATCCAGGAGAGAATCAAGAAGATTCAAGACATCAAACACTCAGCACAACTCAGAAAAGTAAGTTGAAGAGAAGAAGCGTTTGTCTTATAAATAAAGATGATGAATGAAAACATGATTGTTTCAGAGAAGCACAGATGAGGAGAAAGCAGCTAGTGTTGAGGTCTTCAGCGCTCTGATCAGATCCATTGAGAGATGTCAGACTGAGCTGCTGGAGATGATGGACGAGCAGCAGAAAGCAGCAGAGAAACAGGATGAAGATCTCATGAAAGATCTGGAGCAGGAGATCACTGAGCTGAAGTGGAGAGACAGTGAGCTGGAGCAGCTCTCACACACTGACCATCATCTCCACCTCCTACAGGTCAGTCTGTCTCTCTCTGTCTCTCTCTCTCTGTCTCTCTCTCTCTGTGTCTCTCTGTCTCTCTCTGTCTCTCTCTGTCTCTCTCTCTCTCTCTCTCTCTCTCTCTCTCTCTCTCTCTCTCTCTCTCTCTCTCTCTCTCTCTCTCTGTCTCTCTGTCTCTCTCTGTCTCTCTGTCTCTCTGTCTCTCTCTGTCTCTCTCTGTCTCTCTCTCTCTCTCTCTCTCTGTCTCTCTCTGTCTCTCTCTGTCTCTCTCTCTCTCTCTCTCTCTGTCTCTCTCTCTCTCTCTCTCTCTCTCTCTCTCTCTCTCTCTCTCTCTCTCTCTGTCTCTCTGTCTCTCTGTCTCTCTCTGTCTCTCTCTGTCTCTCTCTGTCTCTCTCATAGAACTGAAAATTAAATTTCCTTAGCACGGCTTGATAGAATTTATATTGTTCAGCATCAACGTAATCTTTTAACATTTTGTAAAATTATTCCAGTGGGTTTTTCTGACCACGATTTAGTCTTTTGCAGTCTTTTAATTAAATGTGTCAATTATAAGAGTGCTCACTGGATTTTTAATACTTCATTGTTGAATGATAAAAAATTCTTAGACAATTTTATTTTGGGAAACTTTTAAGCAGCAGAAACATTTTTATGTATTTTACCACAACGGTGGGACTGCGGAAAGGTTCTAATTAGGATTTTTGTCAAAAGTACACTCGAGACCTAGCCCAGTCAAGAAACTTTAGAGACTTTAGAAATGGAAATTACTGTTTTACAGGATTCATTAGCATCAAGGAAAAATAATAGAAAGCATATTGATGATCTGAAGAAAAAAAATATTTTTTGGCAGACCTGTTGGGGGTTAAAGCACAGGGAGCTTTAGTCCGTTCACGATTTCAAACTGTGGCACATGATCCATACCTTAAGCTCAGCTACAGGACAAGAACTAACAGAGCCTGCTGACATACGTAGCTGTGCTGTAGAGTTTTTTCAGATCTGTATAAATCTGAACCAGGGGAATGGGATGCAGATGCTGAAAATGTTCTCAAAGGACTGCCAAAGGTGGAGGAAGAGTCAAACAATGAGCCGCAACAGACTTTATCACTGAAAGAGCTTTATACTGCCATGATGAGTATATTGTCCTCACTGCACTGTAGCAAGTGCAGCTATACAACTAGCTAAACTCTTCCTCTCAAATGAAGACTCAAGTCGTGGTAAACTTTAGATGCTCTTTACTGTGGCTCTTTTTCTCATTTTACAAGGGTCAGAGTGAAAACTGTAACAAAGAAAACTATAAAAATTACCATTTAACTCTGTAACATGTGCTTTCTCATGTAAATAAGTGAAAATAAAACGTTTTTAAATACCAGTAAATCAAATGCCTTCTTCATATAAATAATATTTTTATCGCTAACATATGAATGTAATTATGAAATTATTACCTTACGACGTTGCCTCGGTGGCGTTTACAGTGTAAAATACATGCTGATGAACACAGAAATAATCCCGCTAGCCTCCTCAAACTACGGACCAAAACAAAACCGTGAACTAGGAAACTTTACGGTGAGACGAGCCCTTCAAAGTAAGAGTCTCTTGAAATTAAAGGTTCGCACGAACTTATACATGAAAGACAACACAATGAGCATGGAAAATGGTAAATCTCCTGGAATAGGAGAAGATCTGCTAACGTTTCTTAATGACAGTTTGAAAAGAGGACTATTGCCTCTAAGTTACAGAAGAGCAGTCATCACACTGTTACCAAAGAAAGGGGATCTACAGTGTCTCGGCAATTGGCGCCCTGTTTCACTCTCATGTTTCTCATGTTTTCTCATGAGTACAACATTTTGTCCAAAACTTTAGCTATGAGACTATGAGCAAATTGATCGAATGTGATCAGACTTACTGTATTACCAACAGGTCTATTTTTGATAATTTTGCTTCAATAAGAGATGTTTTTCAAGCTTCTAAACTCTTGGGAATTAACTCTGGACTGATTTCTCTTGATCAAGAGAAAGCCTTCAACAGAGTTGAGCATTTGTTTCTATGGAATGCTTTAGAGGCTTTTGGGTTTAACCATACTTGTATATCAATGAATCAATGATTAAGGCTGTGTATTGTAACATTGAGGGTGTTCTTAAGATTAATGGTGGTTTGTGTGCTCCGTTTAAAGTTGAGAGGGGTGTCAGGCAGGGATGTCCTTTGTCTGGTTTCCTGTACTCACTGGCAATCGAGCACTTACTTCAAGTTACGAGCTCATTTAAAAGGTTTGATTGTTCCTGGTTGTAATAATTCTTTACATCTTTCCGCATATGCTGTTGATGTTATTGTTTTTGTAAATGAAAAGGAGGATGTTACTTAGCTTTAAAAAATTTCAATGATTTTAAATTAGTTTCTTCTGCTAAAGTCAATTAGAGGAAAGTAAAGCTCTACTAGCGGGAGATTGGAGTGGAGATCTTCCTGCTTTACCTGGAGAACTGTTTAGGAAAAGAGGAGGTTTAAAATACCTTGGTGTATATCTAGGAAATTAAAACTGTATTAAGAACAATTGGGAAGGTTTAATGAGAAAATAAAAGGTTGATTGGAAAAGTGGAAATGGTTGCTGCCTAAGATATCTTATAGAGGGCGTATTCTTATAATTAACAATCTTGTGGCATCTTCATTATGGCATAAACTTGCTTGTGTCGACCCTCCAAATGCACTCCTTGTAAATATCCAAAGAGAACTGGTGAACTTTTTTCATTCATTGGACTCATTGGACTCCTCAAAGCATTTTGTTCTTGCCCAAAGAGGAAGGAGGTCAAAGTCTGTTAAATCTCACTTGCAGAAGAGCCACTTACCGTCTCCAATACATACAGACACTGTTGATAGGACCTTATTCACTGGTGTGGAGACCATTGGCTTTAAGAATCTTGAGAAGAGTGGGCAATATGGAAGTAGACTTAACATTGTTCTTAATGGATCTTTAAAGATTGACTTTTACTGGAATTCCTTCTTTCTACCAAAATTTGTTCAAAGTGTGAGGTTTCTTTAAATATTATTGGATGGAACCAGCAACTTCTCTTCATTGGTTGTTGGAAGAACCAGTTGTATTTGGAGCTAGGTTTGATATTTCAGCAGAAGATTGTCCTGGTTTAACAGATTTATTATGTTATAAAAAACTTTTAAAGCTACAAAACATCATAAATGAATCCGGTTATAATTTACTGAAAGCTGAAAAAAGTTGCTATCCTGCCAAGAGTTCGATCAATACGTTTTGTAAAAATGTTTCTTGAAAAATTAACTACGATTTTAACTGTTGAAGAGAAGACACTTTTACAAGAGTTTGGTGCAGGGACTTTAAGCCCTGATAGTAAAGATCTTTTTCCTGATCTTGAAATTTTACCTGTTATAGATGTCTTACTTATAGGGTCTTACTGGCCCCTGTTGAATTTTGGAAGTAATGATTATATAGATTTTTGTTTAAGCATTGGGAAAGTTACTCATCAGCAAAATTTTAAAACAGATACAGTATGGAGAGAAAAATTAGAAATCAATTCTGAAATTAAACCTGTCTGGCGAGCACTTTACAAACCACCATTAAAAAAGAAAATTGGTGATTTGCAATGGCAGATTTTACATGGAGCCATTGCTGTAAATGCCTTTGTGTCTATTTTAAACCCCACTGTAAGTGACAAGTGTCCTTTTTCTTTAGAACGAGAGACTATTTTTCATTGCTTCATGTATTGTAATCGACTAAACCCTCTTTTTGATTTATTGAGATTTTTTTTATTATTTTAATATTAGTTTTTCAGATTATATTATAAGATTATATTTTGGTTTTTTACAGTTCAAAACTAAAGTTAAAATGTAATGTCATAAATTTTATTGTGGGCTGTCTATATTACTAGGAGAAATAAGATAGAAGAGAAGTCTGGACAAGATGTTTTATTCGTTTTTAAAAATATGGTAAAATCAAGAATTGTTATTGATTTTAAGTTTTACAAACTGATGAATACGATAAAAGCTTTTGAAACTCAGTAGTGTTGTAATTATGCTCTCTGTTCGGTTGAAGATAAAGAAATCGTTTTTGCAAGAGAATTAATGTAATTATTATATTATTGTTTTGGTGTGTGTAAAGTGATTTATATGTAAAAATATTGTAATAAATCGATTTAATTCTCTCTGTCTCTTTCTCTCCTCGTGCTGAGGTGCGTTCTTCTCTCTCCTCCTGCTGTAGATCGACTCATCCCTGTACAGACCTCCACACACCAAGAACTGGTCTGAGATCAGTATGAAGACTGATGTGAGTGTGGAGACTCTGAGGAGAGCTCTGACTCAACTGCAGGAGACTCTACAAGACAAACTCACTGAAACTTGTACGTCATCTGCTATAGAAACAGTTATAAATCCTTATTATCTGTCATTGGTTAAAGGTTTCTTAGTTAATTTATTCATGATGTTTATTGTTATTTGTGTTGACAGTGTTGAGGAGGATGCAGCAGTTTGCAGGTACAATCTGTGATCTTCACTGTTCTCAATAATACTTTACACACACATACTCACCTCTACAATTATAAACACATCAACATCTTTATATTGATTCATATTCTCTGATCTCTCAGTGGATGTGACTCTGGATCCTGATACAGCTCATCCACATCTCATCCTGTCTGAAGATGGAAAACAAGTGAGAGATGGAGACATTAGACATAAACTCCCAGATAATCCAGAGAGATTTGATTATTGGGTCTGTGTTCTGGGTAAAGAGGGATTCTCTTCAGGGAGATTTTATTTTGAGGTTCAGGTGAAGGGAAAAACTGACTGGAATTTAGGAGTGGCCAGAGAATCTATTAACAGGAAAGGAGAGATCACATTGACTTCACAGAAAGGAATCTGGACTGTGTTTCTGAGAGATGAGAAGAATTACGAGGCATGTGCTGGTCCCTCTGTCTTTCTGTCTCTGAGAGTGAGTCCACAGAAGGTGGGGGTGTTTGTGGATTATGAGGAGGGTCTGGTCTGTTTTTATGATGTGGAGAACAGATCTCTTATCTACTCTTTCACTGGCCAAACTTTCACTGAGAAACTCTTTCCATACTTCAGTCCAGGTCTTAATGATGAAGGTAAAAATTCAGCCCCACTGATCATCTCACCTGTTCATTACAACAAATGACTTTACTAGGTTAAATATGAATTAAAAATATTATTTCTCCAAATCTGATATACTGTATGATTCATATTTTCACACTAATGTTCAGTGGTCATCAAAACAAACAACTGAATATAATATCGATTTTTAGAATGGTCTCTAGTTGTCTTTCAGCTTGTAAACTCTTGTGCCAGATTTATATTCTCTGTTTCACAGCTTTATTGTGATATATAAGCCCTGATCCTCCTATAGTTACTGTCTCTTCAGATTTGTACAAAATAAAACATTAAAGGTTGAACAGACTTGAACCACCAAACATTCTCAGTCCTGATTCTCCATCCCATTCTGCATTATTTGTATATTGTAAACATGTCAAACTCGTCTCAACTGATTTACTGAATGTAGCCCTGTGAAAAATCAAGTTAATACATATGTGAAGTATACTGTTATTTTATTCAGTTTATTTTTATTTGTGTTAATGTAAAAAAAATTAAGTTCTGTGAAAGGGAAATGAATGTTATCACTGTTAATATTACTATCACATTTATTGTTAGTGGGAGTGAGTCGTTTGTAAGGTCACCGGGGATGTTAACGAGAGAGGGATGAGTCGAGGTGGGAGCTCGTATGTCGTAACATATGTAGGTTTAAGTGACATTCAGTAAGTTAGGGTGACGAACCCTGATTTAATACTAGGGTAGCCCCTGCAGTCAGTTAGTACTTTGGTTAAGGGTGCTTTTGGAGACTGTTTGGGGACTCACTGTAGTAGCGTCTAGCTGCTAACGGTTAAAGCATGTGCTTCGGAAAAGAAGAGGCTACGTGTATAGTGTGCACGAGTTAAAGTGGACGTTCGCTTGGTGAAGAGGACTTTAAAACCCAACATTGACGATTCGTCGGGACCCGTAGGTGTGACTCTTCCGGAGGACATCGGTAACGGTTCGTCGGGACCCGAGGTGTGACTCTTCCGGATGTTGGTAGCGTGTTGAGTGGCTAACTAGTACATCTGCAAACCACAGGGTCCCCAGTTATTTAACACAGCGAATACTCTGCCAATAAGTGCACACTCACAAACATCACAAGGAAAATAACTCAATTCACTTCAAAACCAAACAATAATCACCAAAATTAAACCAATACACTTATATCCCCTCATCTTGGCAGAGTAATTCATATTGCATATACAAATTATATCCTGTGTTCATTGGTCCCCAATGGACAACAAACAAACAAACTAACATAACATAAGTCAAACAATTACTTTAATGACTTTGCCAAACACAACCCAGTTTACATTTGGATCTTACCAAAATACCCATTCAGCCACTATTGTTTCTGGTAGAAAAGTAAACGGCAATCATGCAATCTCTGGAAAAAAGAAACACAATTTAAAATCGCCATATAAAAGATTTACTATAGTTAAAAACATTTACAATGAAGTATAAACAAATTTAAAATATAAGACGTTAAAACTCAATTCAAAGCTTTAGTAAGGATTGATACCTTTATTTAAATGGTTAGTTCTCTGAAGCACCAAACACATGTTTCTTCACACGGGCACTAAAACACAAGGCAGATATAAATATTAAAACTAAACAAACTCGCTATAACAAAAATCTTGAACTGAAATCACAAACTGTGCTTTGAAATAAGTTTGCTTGAATCTCTGAAGCAACACGCATCATCTTCTGAAGGGCCATATACCAATCCAGTTCTATAAATCATCAGCTCTTCCACGGCCTTACGTTCCCATGGTGCCTTAAAAGAGGAAGCCCCTGAAATTGGACTTCCTTTTATACCCGTCTGACCTGTGGGATTTGTAGTCCATCTCATGTGAAGTAGCCTACCTATATTTTCTACCCTGTTACACTAATAAGCCAACGTTTCAGATGTGATGGAAAAAGGCTTTGTGTATTAATACCTCTGATTGATGATGGAATGGTGTTCCACTCCTCAGAAGTCCTAATTGAGAAGGCTCATTTACTAAAAGCACTTTTTCTGAGTGGAATAACACAGTCACCTCTTGACAGGGACGTGCACAGGAATTTTGAGGGGCAGTTGCTCTGACCTGAAAAAAGGGCAACACCCCCACCCAAAAAAACCTCACAGGCTATATGAAGGACTGAGAATAACAGGATCTTTATTCATATATATATATATATATATAAAGAAGTAAAAGACTGAAATACAGCACTCAATCACCTTAACTAGTACTAATAATAACACAGAAAAACATAACTCCCTGAAATATCTCTCCTGAATCCGCCTCTTTTCAGTGGGCATCTTGGCTTCAAACAAAACCCAAAATAGTGAAAAGATTTAGGCATTTAACCATTTAGAATAAAATAATTAATGTGATGCATAGCTTCCATCATTAATTCTTCTTGCTCAAACGAAATGTGAGAAACTAACTACCAGCAGAGACGTAGCTTAGTTTGCCTAATGCCTACCTACCAAAAAAAATTGTAGCCTAGGCTGCTTGTCTGCAAGCTATCTGTCTTATTATTTAGGCTAAACGTGGCAAACTCAGCCTGGATTTATGAAGATTTTAATTCATTTCATAAAACTTGATGATGATGATCGTTCGTTTGTTATACATCACAAACTCACCTTTTCTGACAACGTTATGGTGGCTATTTCCATAACACAAGGACACTTTGCAGCATTTAGTGAGGCAAGAATAACTGCATAGGACTCTGGTGTACTCGCAACTAAAATACAATTTTGTGCATCATATCGATGGTCTCATGATACAGTGATTCTGAAACAGTCTACTCGGTTTTTTTTTTAATTGTCTGGCAATGAATATTTGACCTATAGGCTTAACCGAAGATGTACCTGCAGCTCGTCGGTTACTTTTGTTTCTCTGTGCTGGCATGTCGCAGGTCCCTTGACTACAAACGTCCACTTCACAGCGACATCCATGAAAAGTGTCTCTACTGTTTTTTATATAAAGTTGTGCTCTTTTGTCCATTCCGGACTAAATTAAGTCTGAAGTTTCAGCAAGTTACCGTTATGATGTGACGAAGCCAGCATGTGGACTCCACTTCCACGTCGTGGAGGCTTGTTTACGTTATTAACCAATGATATATCAGATATTTATTTGACACCTCTTTCAGCCAATCATTTGTTTGACCAGAGATCTTACGGCGTCAGACGCTATGCTGCTGCGTCCCAATAAATGTTCTAAAGCGGGTTTTGTTTAGGCCGATTCAGGACAACTCCAAAAACGAGTACAAATGAGTGTCTGGTTTGAGGCTGCCCTGGACGCCGGACAGGGGGCTTAAAATCCTGACTGTCCAGACGAAATCCAGACGTATGGCCACCCTAGACAACGTTGAGTCGTATCACCCGATAACCGCGACAATCTCCTTCTAGGGCCGCTCATGCAGGCTCAGCTCAGGTGCCGGTCACGTGCAGCGCTGCACCCACGTTAACAGAGTTTGCCCTTCCCCTTCTGACTTTTACTTTAGTTGCCCGAATACGGAAGTGAATGAGGCTTTTCGCGTTTTTTTTCTCTAGACGTCGGTGAAATTCTGCATCCATTGTATGATTTATTTATTTTCCACCTCGGAAGGGCAACGTGAGTCGAGAAGGGCATATGGGCATTTGCCCGGGCAACCTGAGCAACCCCCCTGTGCACGTCCCTGCCTCTTGACACTCCTCTGGTGATTCTGTGTGTGGTTGTTCTCAGATGAATAAAATCACTGAGACCTGACAGCAATTTATGAACTTAATAAGATTTTCCCAACTTCAAATATTGTATTTAATAAAATGGCGCAGTGGTGAAAATATTTTGGTTTCTTATCAAGTACTTTGAGTGTCTGTTTGTACAAAGATTTTAGTGGTTTCAGGATAGTGGAGTTAGACTCAGACCAGCTCGATAAACAGTAAATATAATGAGATCAATCGGAAATTCGCTCGATTAAATTGGACTTTTTTACCTGTTTGCCTGACATGTGATCTAAAATTTAGTTTGTTGTCTAAATAAATGCCAAGATATTTGTATTCTTTGACAATTTGTATTTTTTCTCCTGACACTAAGATATCTGCGTCTTTGGTTACCTTATTTGATTTAGTGAAGAACATACCCACAGTTTTGGACACATTGAGTTAACCCGATTGATTCAACCATGTTGTAACTTTAACCATCACATTTGTGATGACCTCGGTTTTTGAAGATCCATGCATATACAGAACATATGATAACTGCATATAGGCTCAAGTGAGATAAGATAAGGCTTGAGATGAGATAAGAAATGAGTCCAACAAGAGCATTTCAGGACAAATACCCTACAAATGTCTTGAGATAAAACATGTGAACAATGTCTTGTGGTGTGGCAACTGTGGTATAAAAAGCCTAAGCGGAATAATTGACTCCGGTCAATTAAATTCTTATAATGCACCCGGAGGTGTATCGGCCATGACATGAAGCGGAGGCATTAAAGGTGCATTATATGCTAAGAATATAACGGCCCGTCGTCAATTATTTCTCACTTGGCCCACCCATAGTAAATCAACCAATCACATAATTCATCTGTTGCATGCATCCTGTGACAAATGAACAAAGTCATATTCTCTTCTTTTTCTCCACAGAAGAACTTCACTATGAATGTTGGTTTCTATCGATGTCTCACCTATTTGTGCTTTTTTTATTCGTTTATTTCATTCTGATGATTTCATGTTTTTGTGTAATCATATTTTCTCTCAATTATCATTGGTTTTTTGCACTTGTTCACACAGAATTGTTGTCTTAAATACTTGTGTCAATTATATCAATAGAAATACTAAATAATGAATGAAGGTTTATGAATGAAGGTTTATTCGGTTTCTAAAACATAGGAAAAATATATGTACAGAAAATTCCTTACAAACAAAGATGGTAACAGAAAAGGTATAGGCTGAAGCCGTGGCTTATTGCGCCTGCCCTATTTACAAAACAACATCTACCCATCAAAGTTAGGCATAAGCAATACCTGCATAAACATATAGAGACATACACACATACATATACTTATATATATATTTCTGTACCCTATTTTTAAACAAACAGAGTATATTTGCAGGCAATATTTTCCTGTTGACTTTGAACATAAAGACAACTTTATTCAGAGTGACTAGATCGGGGAATTTTATTGCTTTAAATTAGCAGAATATTGAGTTTGTCGGTTCATTATAAGGTGAATGATTGACTATCTTTATGGCTTTTTTTTGTAAAATAAAAATAGGCTTTGTGTTTGTGGAGTAAGCATGTCCCCATATTTCAACACAGTAAGACAAATATGGAACAATGAGAGAACAATACAGAATATTTAAAGGTGCCGTATTTAGAAAATACTTGGTTTTATGTAATATGGCAATTGTTTTGGACAGTTTTGATTGAACATGTGCGATGTGTGGTTTCCAGGATAATTTATGGTCTAATATTATTCCAAGAAATTAGTTTTCATTCATCCTTTCTAGTACCACATCATCGATCTTTAAGCTCATGCTAGTTTTAATTTGTCGATTACTGAATATAATATACTTGGTTTTACTTGGATTAAAAGATCATTTATTTCGGTCAAACCATTGCTTGATTCTGGATAGTTCTCTAGTCACATCAATAATTAGTTGGTAAAGATTATCCCCAGATACATACAGTGTTGCGTCATCTGCGAACAAGACACATTTTAACAAATCGGATCCCTTACAGATATCATTAATATATAGAATAAACAATTTAGGACCAATCAAAGAACCCTGAGGCACCCCACAAGTTACTTTACGCATTTCTGATTGATGCTTATTCAAATGTACACACTGGTATCTATTGTCAAGGTAGTTTTCTAACCATGAGTAAGCACGGCTTCTAAAACCATACTGCTCTAGTTAATTCATTAACTATTTGTGATCTATGGTATGGTCGACAAAAACACCCAAAGTAAATCATTTTTGTCTAATGCAGATGCTATATAATCAATATATAATTTCTGCCATTGAAGTCGATCGAACGCTCCTGAATCCATATTGATCGTCACTTAATATCATGCATTTCTTCTAGGAAACTATCAAGCCTCTTCAAAAAAAGTTTTTCCAGTATTTGTGAAAATTGGGATGATAATGAAATTGGTCTATAATTTGAGTATAAATGACTGTCACCACTCTTATAAATTGGAATAATTTTTGCAGTTTTCATCTGATCTGGAAACACGGCAGAATTAAAGGACAAATTGAAGATGTACTCAAAGGTTCTAATATTAAATGGATTGTATTTTTAACTAGTTTCATATCAATGTCTGTCCAATCGGTTGACCTTTTATTTTTAAAACCATTCACAATCTCCAGTTTTTCTTTTTTGGTAATGTCAGACACATACATGGAGGAAGAATTCCTACTGTTATATTCAAAACTCTTTATATTTTTACTCTTTGAATCGGTAATTCCTTTTGCCAGATTGAAACAAACATTAACAAAATAATCGTCAAATTTGTTTGCTATCTCCTTTGGATTTCTTGTAAGGAGTTTATTGTCATTTATGAACTAAACTTGGACACTCTTGTTTATTATTAGTTTTTTTGATAATTTTATTTAGAGTACTTTCCAAGTTCCTTGCATATTTGCTTTTGTTGTTCTAAGAGGGAGTAAAAATATTGCTTTTCACTTTTTCGGATAATAGTTACCAAATTATTTTTATTAATTAAATATGTATTTTTCTACCGACTCAATGGTCCTATTTTTTTACAAATTTTGAGTATAATGTATTCTTCTTTTTGGATGCATTTTCGATGCCTTTGGTTAGCCATTTGGCATTTCAAAATCTAGTGTATCATGACAAAATAACTTATCATTAAAATGTCGATTTTTGATCACTATCCTAGTGTTATACTGTTCTACATCTCTATATTACACCAAGTATAAACAGCATCTTATATAATTTTTCTTTTGGTAAGAATCAACAACTATAATCTGTTCTACTGTGCAGTTTCACCCTTTCTGTCTGGGTATTCACCAGCTGTGAGGGATAACATGAATACTCTCTGCCAGTACATGAGACTTAGTCACTTAATGCAAAGTGTTCACTTATTTGAGAATAATTGCTTCTTGGGTTATCCGTCACGCAGTTATCATATGAAGAGATTCAATGAAGCCATTGTGTTCTCTATTACAAGTGTAAGAATTCTCATGAGCTTTTCTTCACAGATTTTAGTTCATATTCTCCACCGTTCCTTATGTAAACTGATATGAATTTATAGTGAATTATGATCAACTGTCATAGAAAACAATATATGCGAGTTGTAGAAGTGTGACGCAGCACTGCATGTCTGGTTTGTGACTCTCTTTAGTCTTAGTGATATATCTGAGTGAACTATTGCTGGTTAAAGTTTTAACTTTCAGTATATTTGTATTTGTGTTATACTGTGTCTTCAGTGTAGTGTCACTTTGCCCAGAACAAGTGTTCTCTTGCCTCTTATCAATAAGCTTCTGGAAGTAAAAGTTGTTTTAGTTTTTACGATAAAGTTCTTTTGGCTATTTTTCATATTTCTCTGTTTTTGACAACCAAAAGCTGTGCAATGTTGTGTCATCATGGAAGCTGAATATAAGATTAACACAAACTAAACACAAACAACAAACAGGAACATTTACATTTGAAACAGCTCCATTCAAGTGAAAATGTGGGAGGAGCTATGACATCACTGGAGAGCGAGATCTTTTAGTGAAAATGTGGGAGGAGCTATGACATCACAGGTGAGCGAGATCTTCCAGTGAAAATGAAACTAAACTGATGAACAACAATCTGCTTTATTTCTTCAAAAACAAGATATCTGAGACTTTCAAAGACGCTCATGATCACATCTGATACTCACTCACAGGTAACACCATGAAGATATATGAGAGATTTCTCTGAACAAGTTTGTAATGTTTGTGTTTTGCTTCAGTGGGCTGTGTGTCTTACTAGAGCACATTAGACAAAACCAGATGAATACACACGTTTAATGAGTTAAATGACTTAAACTTGTTAGATATGAACTGAAATATTAACAGAATTTTATCAAGAAAACTGATTCATTGTAAAGTTTAGTTTGTGTTGGTATTGTGTCACACGACTGAAGACTTAAAGAAACAGGAAGTGTGTGAACTACATACAGAATGAAAAACACAATAAACAAGAAGAGAAATACATGTGAACGTTAAATGTGTTTATGAATGAAACATACTGAACGTGTGTTTTATGTTCTGAAATATACAATATAGTTTAATCTTTGAGAAGAGACAGAATCTTAAAATATTTAAAGAGAAGACGTGTGACGGCAGAAACTTCACCAACATCATCAAAACCAAGACAAACCAGGAGAGAGAGTATGGAGGAACCTCCACGTAAGTCAACAACACAAAATGAATAAATGTGTAAATTATTTAATGTGTAAAATCCTATCATTGTATTTACATAAATGTTTAATCTGTCAGTGATGAATGTTGATGATTTCTCAGCTCTGTCATCGTCCAGTGTTTCTCTGATGGAGGAGCTTCAGTGTTCTGTGTGTCTGGAGGTGTTCAGTGATCCAGTCAGCACTCCATGTGGACACAACTTCTGCAGGAGCTGTCTGAAACACTACTGGGACAACAGTCACATCTACTCGTGTCCAATGTGTAAAGAAACATTCAGTAAAAGACCAGACCTCAAGATCAACACAACACTCAGACAGGTTGTGCTGCACTACAACGAAAAGTTCAGTGTGAGAAGATCTGAAGTTCTCTGTGACATCTGTGATGAGAGAAAGCTGAAAGCCCTGAAGTCCTGCCTGATGTGTCAGACATCTTACTGTGAAACTCACCTGAAACTTCATGAGAAAATGAGTTTAAAGAAACACAAACTGATGGATCCTGTGGAGAATATAAAGGACTATATATGTCAGAAACATGAGAGACCTCTGGAGTTCTTCTGTAGAGATGATCAGACATGTGTGTGTGTGTTTTGTACTGATGGAGACCACAAGACTCACAACACTGTTCCTCTAGAGGAGATGAGTGAAGAGAAGAAGGTTTGAGTCAATAACAACATTAAAACATGATTTAATAACCTGTTTACCTGTGATCAAATGTGTCTGTGTGTTGCTGTCTGCCTATAGACTCAACTGAAGAAGACACAGACAGACGTTCAGCAGATGATCCAGGAGAGAATCAAGAAGATTCAAGACATCAAACACTCAGCACAACTCAGAAAAGTAAGTTGAAGAGAAGAAGTGTTTGTCTTATAAATAAAGATGATGAATGAAAACATGATTGTTTCAGAGAAGCACAGATGAGGAGAAAGCAGCTAGTGTTGAGGTCTTCAGCGCTCTGATCAGATCCATTGAGAGATGTCAGACTGAGCTGCTGGAGATGATGGACGAGCAGCAGAAAGCAGCAGAGAAACAGGATGAAGATCTCATGAAAGATCTGGAGCAGGAGATCACTGAGCTGAAGAGGAGAGACAGTGAGCTGGAGCAGCTCTCACACACTGACCATCATCTCCACCTCCTACAGGTCAGTCTCTCTCTCTCTCTCTCT